>NC_056740.1:406690631-406725631 GCF_019279795.1 Protopterus annectens | reverse complement strand
AAGGTCTAGGTATGTTGTGTGTACCATCTTGCCTTCATCTATTGCTTTGTTGACTCTAAAAAAATTCCACTAAATTAAGTAAGCATGACCTGCCTTATTGAGTAATTCCATGATAAGTCATAGGATTTAAGGATCATAGGAGATTACTAGGCTATCGACCCAGAGATCATTTTAAGCCTAGCGATTTCATCCCAATGTAATACCATAGGAATGCTAGTCAGTACCCAAGATTGCATTTAGTGATGACTGCCCATGTTCAGGAGGATTGTGGGCTCTATACCTGGTAAGAATTTACAGTGCCCCATCCACTCATCCAGGTTCCTCTTGAAAAGTGTCATAGAGGTGCTCTGTTTAACATGAATTGGTAGCCTGCTCCAAAGACAAGGCAGTCGCTGGGAGATAAATCTTCCCCTTTAGCATGTCCTATTTAAGTTGCAGGCCATATTTCGGTCCCTGGAAAGGGTAGCCGTAGTTCTGTTTGATTTATGAATATGCAGCAAGTTTCTTAGGTTTGGGTCTTGGATTGCTCTGTAGGCCAGGCATAAGTCTCCTCTAAGTAGTCTATACGATACGGAGTATAGTGACAGGGACTTTAGTCGGTCCATGTAAGGCACATGTAAAACAAAACCAATCAGATGAAATTGCCAGTATATTTGACCAAAACCAACTTAGAAAAGCAATTCACTAGGTCCACACCATAAGCTCCATACCTCCACAGGAATAACAGGACCAAAATTCTTATGAACACACTTTATTCGAAACACAAAGAAAGTTAAGAACTTTCATCTCCCTCACCAAAATAGAGACTTCTTCAGAACTAAGTTATTATATTAAAATGTTGAAGCTTTGAGAAAAATACTATGTTACATCCAGGGTTCTCTTTTTTAACACTGGAGTTAAAGGAATGTTCTCATTAATACCTGGTGGTTTATTAGAGTTTAATTTTATTATGCAAAAAAGTTCTCTTAACTCCAACCGGAGCTCCCACCACCCACCTCGGGCATTTAATGGAACTTGTTCTAAGATCCCAGATTTAAGTCTAGTGAAGTCCTGACACTGTAAGGAATCTTTATACAGTGAATTATTCACATTACCCCTTAATACTGCATACAAATGTTCGTAGATATTTGTTCTAACTTTTCTTTCTGTCTTGCCTGTATAATAATTGCCACAAGTTTGGCAGATTGAAATGTAAGCTATTAAAGTTTCCTTTGTACAAATTAACTTTGTATCCATTTTCCTTTAATTCTATATCATTGGATTCAAGTATGTAGGGGCATTGCCTGCATGTCCTGCATTTGGTAGTACCTTTATCAAGTAGAGAAATGATTTTCACAGGGTATTCAAATATTAATTTCAAATTCCTCCCCATCTTGTAAACAAACTTCGGCTCATTCCCTAGAATTTTTAAGACATCAGAATTAAACTCTTAACACACCACCAGGTATTAATGAGAATATTCCTTTGGCTCCAGTGTTGAGAACCCTGGATGTAACATAGTGTTTTTCTTAAAGCTTCAACATTTTTATATTTTTAACATAAATATTTTAAGTTGTCAGTTTGTGGAGCAGTGTGGATCACTTTAATTACAGAATTTTTAATTTGTAAATTGTCTAATTAACTTGAATGCAAATAACACCTATTTTATAAGAGGTGGTTATGGAAATAACTTAGTTCTGATGAAGTCTCTGTTTTGGTGAGGGATACGAAAGTGCTTAACTTTCTTTGTGTTTGGAATAAAGTGTGTTCATAAGAATTTTGGTCCTGTTATTCCTGTGGAGGTATGGAGCTTATGGTGTGGACCCAGTGAATTGCTTTTCTAAGTTGGTTTTGTAAGGGACATGCTGGAGCCTCTTGATCTTATTTGTTAGAAAGCTGTGAGGTCTCTCTAACTGCTGCAAGTGCTTAGTACGGCACATGCCAAATGGAGCATTATACTCAATTATCTGCCGAATAAGTGTCGAGTATGGGGGGGAGGTTAACTTCTTTTGCTCTCAATGTGATGCCTTTACTAATCAAATGTGCTTTCTAGAAACTTTCCTTACTACAGTAGATACATGGTGGTCGAAGTAAAGGTTGCAGTCAACTTGTGATCCCAGGTCCCTTACCACTTCATGGGTACTTAGGTTATTCTTGTTGATTTGATAGTGTGAGGGGACATTATTTGTGCAGAAGGTAATGATAATGCATTTCTTTGCATTCAGTTTGAGGCCGTGACTAATACACCATTTGCTGGTCTGTGTGAGACCCTCGTGGAGTATACTGACATAATTTGGGGGTTCAATGATTGCACCTAGTTTGCAGTCATCTGCAGACTTGGTCAGCCACAACCCCTTAGTTTTGACCTGAACTTTTGAGAAGTATATACCAAACAGTAGAGGGCCCAGCACTGACCTCTGTGGCTCCCCACTGGTAACACGTCTGCTGGTTGATGTGGAGTCACCCATTTTGATAGTGTGTGTCCAGTTTGTGAACCAGTTGGCAACCCATCTTACAACAGAGGGGTTTACATTTAGTTTGTTAAGTTTATCGGTAGTGCCTGAATGTGGGATTGTGTTGAAAGCCTTTGCCAGGTCGAGGTATGCTGTGTGCACAGATTTGCCCTCATCAATGGCCTTGGTCACATTTTCAAAGAAATCCACCAGATTTAACAGGCAGGATCTGCCCTTCATGAAGCCGAATTGGGTAGGATCCAGGGTGTATAACTCACTATAACTTGAATGGGGTCACCCACCATAACCTAGACCTGGAGTATCTCCATGTAGTTGTCCAGTCTACCTAGATGGGAGGTGAATTTATCTCTTATATACTGAAACGCTGCCTCCTTTGGTTTTCATACATTCATTTTTCAGTCTAAAGGTGTGGAAGCCATTTTAGATGGATTTTGTAACTCCTTGAAGGTCTTGTACCAAGGCACTAGAGAATAAATTATTTTGGGTCTGAACTCGTGGTCTTGATTTTCCTTCTTAGATAGTTGTTTGGATTGGGTGTGTGCATATGACTTCAGACCCTAACAGAGCCTATCCACAACTTTTTAGAGAAGATTCCTTGCCTATGCTGGGAGCTGATGGTGTCTCTGGACATTTACCTGGGTCACAGAGAATGATGAAACAATATATTCAGGCTACACAGGTTTCCACTGGTGAGAACAACCATGGTTCATCTAATTTTGCCCAGCTGTTTGATTGGTGTGTTGAGAAGAGACAGGAACAAGTGAACGATCCCTTTTGAGGAGAGGCAGAAACAAGTGAACAATCCCTTTTCAGCTGCTGGACAGGTTCCTAAGTCTGTCCCTTTGGGTATGAGGAAACTATGTGAAAGTTTGAAATGCTGCTACAAAAGGAAACCAAGGTAAACTTTAACATTTTGGGCTTAAAAAGATATAGGGAGTTGAATATCACACCTAGGGATCTGTGGTTTATAAAAAGCCCTAGTGAACCCTTTGATTTACATTGTGATACTAATAACGTATTCAAAGAACGTTGGGTAGCAGCAGCCCATAGATGTGTTATGGATTCACTTTCTATTTTGCTTGAGCGCGATCAACTTAAACAAAAAAAACTCAAGCAAGAATTGCAGTCATTGTCTTTAGAGATTTCTAGTTGTCTGAATTCCACTAACATGAATATTTTAATGGAAAATGTGAATATGAAGTTCAGTTCACTAGAAAAAGATTTAGTGGAATATAAAAAAATGAAACTGTTAAGGGATATAAAAGACTATGAGAATGGGTGTGTCTTTGTGTGTTCAACCAATCAGCAGTGTGGGAAAGGACAACGTAATAGGGGAGATGTTAAAAAAACCTCTTTCAGTTTCCTTTGCTTCTTCAGAAGGAACAGATCATAATGGCGGCTTAGAAAGTGACGAGCAGAAATATCCAGCTTTGCCAGCAGCTAAACAATTGGAGGAACATGAATGCTGGTTTCAGAAGGAAGGGGACAAAGACAGAGCAACAGTTAATCAAAAAAGAAGTCATAATGGCTTTTATACCAATGTGAATGGTTATGGGTAATACACAGGACCAGCACCATGGCAATTTAACAAAAAAAGAGGCAGGTGGCAATGACTTTGTTAGTGTTAAGTGTAATATGGTTGTGAATCTTTCTGGATGTGTTTTATCAGATGAACAATATGCTGTTTTGAATTTGGGACTGAAATATGTCCCTAAAGTACTACCTAGGAAACCTGTTTTAAGCCAGGAAGTCTTCTGTTCTGTTAATAAGTTGCATCTTAAGTTTTCTTATGCTAGTTGTGATGATGAATCAGCATGTACTGATGTTTCTATGGAAGAAAGTTTCCATTCTTGTTTTTCTGATTTAAATGTGTCTATAGAACATGTACAGAATAATGATTATTGTTCTATTGATACTTCTGCTGTGCCTATGAAAACTAGGTTTATTTCTCCTTATTCTAATGAAAAAAATATTAATTTTAATTCAATGTTAAATTTTGCCATGAATGAAATGTGTGATAAGTTGCTGTATAACAAAAATAATGTTTGTTATAATTTGACATTAAAAGAGTGGAAAGCTTTAAAACAATTACAAGAAAGAAGGGATTTGATTATAAAACCATCTGATAAGGAAAATAAAATAGTAATAATGCATTTTCAACAGTATTATAGGGTCTATATTAGATCAGCGAATGCTTAAAAAAGTGAAAGCTGATTGATCCACCTTATGTAAGCGAAAGCTTACAATCTCGAACTGTCAGGTCAGCGATTTTTTTCCTAGGGAAAAAAATCGCTGATCCAAAACACATACACACAACACAAGCACACCAAACAAACATAAATCCACACACATACACCAAAAATCTGACACCTAACCCTACACTAAACTATGCGCACACCACTAACTATCCACTTACCTTAACCCAAACCCTAACTCTAAGGTCCGTCACTATTGCACACTCACCCCACCTGCTCCCTAACCCTAACTCACCTAAACCCGCCCTAACCCTCACATCCACACAATCGCACACATACCTAACCTGAGCCCTAATCCTAACTCACCTAACCCACCCTAACACTCACATCCACACAATCGCACACTTACCTGAATCTGACCCATAACTTTCCACCACAGCACTGAAAATACCAAAGCAACAGAAACGGACAACTGAATTCTTTCCCTAGGAAAAAATTTGAGTTTCTGTTTCTTCAATATTTTTAACATTCGCTAAAATAAGATTGATTAATCAGCGTTCGCTTGTTTAAGCATTCGCTGATCTAATATAGACTCGTATTATAGAATGAGTCTGGAACATTTGCAAAATAAGGTGGTATATGAGATTAGTGACAATAAGAGTTATAAACAAGCTATTATTAAGTTCCAAGAATTGTTGCAGAAAGGTTTAAAGTTAGGGTATTTTTCAGATGATGAAGTATATAAGAAATTTAATAGTGAAGGCTGTACCTTAGCTACATTTTTTTGTTTGCCTAAATTGCACAAAGATATGAATAATCCACCAGGGCGTCCTATTATTTCTGCCTGTAAATATTTTATACATGGTGTGGGGCTTTTGTTACACAATATTTTTTTTACCATATGTTCTGAGAATTCCTTCTTATATAAATGATAGTTTTGATTTTTTTAGATAAGATTTCTCATGTAGAGTGGAATAAGAATATGCATTGGGTAACACTGGACATCAAAAGTTTGTATACATCAATTCGACAAAGATGGACTACACGCCATAATGCATTTTTTGGGAGATAGTCCATTGACAAATTATTTGATTGATTTGACATAGTTTTGTTTAAGCAACAACTTTTTCACATTTAATTATGAAATTTTTAGGGAAAAACAGGGAACTGCCATGGAGGCATCTTTTGCCCCCACGTATGTGAATTTATTCATGGCCTATTTTGAGTTAGTTTGTCTTTATAAATGTAGTTTTGTGAAGAATTATGTTAAGCATTATTTTCATTTTATAGATGACTTAATTTTTGCATTTGTGAAGGGGGTAAAGATGAAATTGTACGGTTTGTTACTGATTTACATCAGAATACATTTAATGTATCCTTTGATGAGTTACAATATGGAACACAGGTATCTTATGTAGATTTAACGCTTAAGGGTTAGGAGAATGGCAACATTTGTACTGGGTTACATAGAAAATGTGTGGATGGAAGTCAATATTTATATGCCATTAGTTGCATCCTCCCCATGTTCTATCCATCTTACCCTATGGTGGATTTTTAAGATTATCTAGAATATGTAATGTGGAGACAAATCTATTGGAAGAAATACAGAACACTTCCATTATGTTTTGTAACAAAGGTGGTTTCCTATTACATCCTCGAAGACACACTTACCTGAATACGTAAACGCCAACACGTCTTCATCGAACTGCGCAAACATCAATTGCCCTGAAGCGCGAAATCTGAAACATTGAACCGTCATGGTTGGCCCTTCCGTGGTATACCTCCATAAGGTAAGTGTGCGATAGTTATGGACCTTAGGGTTAGGGTTCGGGTTAAGGTAAGTGCATAGATGGTAATGTATGTGAGATTTAGTGTAGGGTTAGATGTAAGGTTTTATTAAGTTTATGTGTGTGGATTATTTAAATTTGTTTGTTTATAGCTTGTTAATTAAGTGTGCGATAGTTACGGACCTTAGGGTTAGGGTGCGGGTTAAGGTAAGTGCATAGATGGTAATGTATGTGAGATTTAGTGTAGGTTTAGATGTAGGGTTTTATTAAATGTGTGTGGATTATTTATTTTGTTTGGGCATAGTTTAAGGTAAGTGTGCGATAGTTATGGTCCTTAGGGTTAGGGTGCGGGTTAAAGTAAGTGCATAAATGGTGGTATATGCAAGATTTAGTGTAGGGTTAGAAGTAGTGTTTAGTTTAGGGTTAGAAGTAGGGTTTTGGTTAGTGTATGTATGTGTTTATTTAGTTTGTTTGGGTAGGTAGTATGTAGCGGGTGGTGGGGTGGGACAACTATGACAGTTCAAGCTTTTGAATTTCGCGGTTTAGGGCATTTGGTGTATTCGTGGTTCGCGGAATATGCGTCGCTGTTTTTGTATTCAGTTACTAGGGCTTTTGAGCTTTCAATATAGACCCCCAGAGACTATAGCAAAAAAGCAATAGAAGAAGCTAAGTACAAACTTTTTCACATTAAAATCAAAACATAATGTTAATGAAAGATTTTGTAATAATGGGGGAGTGAAAATTGCCGAAACAATGAAACGGAACAAGTGTATTTTGTTAGTACACATAACATTAAGAGTGAAGATGTCTGCAATATTGTAAAGTATTATTGGAACTTTCTCCACAGAGACAGGGATTTGAGTAAAATTTTAAGCAAATATCCTTTGATGTCATATAAACGGGGAAGGAATCTAAAGGACATGCTTGTTCATGGCAACTTTGTTTTACCAAAAACAAATGTAAATACTTGTCCAACAACTATGGGCACTTTTAAGTGCAATAGTTGTTCTGTTTGTAAATATATAGTGTGATCTTTTGAGTATATAAATAACATCAAATGTACACCAAGGGGCATTTTTCATGTAATAGTAAGGGGGTCATCTATGCCCTAAGATGCCCTTGTGGTTTCTTTTATGTTGGTGAAACAAAATGAAGTTTTAAACTGAAGTTAATGGAACATATTAGGAACATAAAAAACCAGAAGGAAGGCAAGATGTTGGCATCTCATTTTAGAGATATGCATGGTAGTGATTTTTGTATGCTTCTAGGTTGTATCTTACAGCAAATATTTGTTAAAGATGATGTTCTTTTGGAAGAAAAACTGTTGTATAAAGAATCTGTTTTTATTCTTAAATATGACACTATGGTCCCTATGAGACTTGAATGGACAGGTTAATTGGAAGTGTTTTATTTACTTGTTTAATTGTGTAATTGGTTGATTGAATTTGTGATTTTGAATAAAAGATAGCACATTTTTAGATGGATTTTCTAACTCCTTGAAGGTCTTGTACCGAGGCACAAGAGAATAAAGTATTTGGGGTCTGAACTATTGGTCTTGATTTTCCTTCTTAGATAGTTGTTTGGAGTGGAGGGCATTGTAGCTTTGCAAGGCCATTGTACTCTCTGAGTCTTTCCATAAATTTACATATGAAGCTTGCCAGACTTATGGGTTGGTAGGTACCCTGGTTGATGGATGGTGCTCCCTTTTGCAGGTGTATCACTGGTGCTGTCCTCTGTTCACTTGATATGAAGACTGTTTGGTGGCTGAGGCTGAACAGTGTTGTTAGGTGCATGGATACATTGTGCTTCTTACTACTCAGGAGACATCAGACTCACAGACGCAATATTTTTGGCTACTGACAGACCTTCCAGGACTTGGGCCTATGTGATAGGCATGTATTTGTTTCTGATATTTCTTGTGAAATATTAGGGAGTGAGGGACTGAAGTTAGAGCTGAATTTATTGCCTTGCAGGTTTGCTATATCTTCAGTATAGGTGGTGTTGTTCACAAGATGCTACATTACTGAGCACAGTATTTAAGATTAAATTGCCCATTATTGAATTCCTTAGTATCTAAAGTTATTTTTATTAATGAGATTTAGTGAAATCTAGGCTATTAGTATTATTCCAAGAATAGTTTGACCAGTTAATATTCAGAAAATTGATGTCCTCTAAAAATATTGATTCATGCCTAGGCTTATACCCTTCAGATTACTTAGAGGCTCCTCATGTTTAATGGGAGTCCAGTGGACACATGTAAAGCTGATATCTTCCTTTATAAGACTAAATTGTAACACTAGTAACTATTTCCTCATTTGTGTAAGTTGTACAATGGATCTAGAAATAAAATTTGCACAGATAAAAGCCTTCATCTGCAACAACAATAAGAACTATAACATGTTATTTTGAACAGTACTCAAAACAGGATTCTGTCAGACCACAAATTTCACCATCTGCCTAGAACAGGAGTACTTCAAGACTTACCACTTTATTTTGGCTTTTCGAACTAATAAGGCTATCCTCACTTAATTTTGTTGGTGCTTGTTTTCAGTTATGTTAGGTTTACAGAAATGTGGATTGTATCTAAAAAGAGTTAATGGGCTGACTGTAACACATTCAATATACTGCTACTTGTGACATAACTGAAAAATCCAGCAGTCAAACTCTGTTTTTTCTTAACAAACAGTAAAAGGAAACAAGGTTAATAATCTTATTTCACTGTTATCCTATTATTGTGTGGGGATTTAATAGTGTAGTATTCAGCTTGGGAATCCACAGCACTGGCAACACCCCACTTGGCTACCCCAGTAATTCCTGCAGTCTAACCACATTAAAGACTCATAGAAAAATAAGAAAGAAATTGCAAGGACATCTATAATATACTCACACCAAATCACCTTGCATTTACTGTCCTGCCTTGACCAGTCAAACAGATTGGCTTTGCAGTCTCGCAGTCTGGTGAAGTCCCGCTCCATTCACCTTTGCTTTGCTCAGCTCACTCTGCTCCCCTAGCCTGCCCCCATTTCCCACCCACCCCCACTACTCCTACTTTTATTCTCACAGCTAGTCACCTGATCACACCCTGCTCCAATCAGCTACCTCTTATCTTTTTCTCCAGCAACATGCCCTATCTTGACTCTATCCTTAGGACATACATAATAACTGCTGGCCATGCCCTCACGCTTGCCTCCATATTTGAACCACAATACCACTAATACCCAACTACCTCTCCCACAAAAAATGCAATTCACCTTAGAATTTCTATTCCTCACCCTCAAATTCCTAACCAACATCACATCCATTCATGCTAACACTTCACTAGAAAACACAATGTTCCATACAACACATACTTCCACTAAAACAAACTCACACAAATTTCCCTGTCAGTGCTACACTATTTAAAGACAGCTCAATACTATACATAAGTTTTACAGAACAACATCTTACACTAGAAAATATAATTTACATCCAACATATAAATACCACACACAATTAAACATATGTTGTTTATCACAAAGAGACTTCTTATATCAGGTGACATACACCCAAACCAAGGACCACTTAATACCCTACTCCCAAACAAATAAATGTCAGACTTACTGATTCTTAACATCAACACCAGGTGTATATCTAACAAGCTTCCTGACCTACATGCATTTATAACCCATTACTTCTCAGACATACTAGCCATTACTGAGACCTGGCTAAAACCTTCTTCTTCTTTTGGCTTTTCCTGGTTAGGGCTCGCCACAGCAGATTACCTGTCTGCTCATGATTAGCAGTGGAGTTTTACTGTGTCGAGTTGCCAGCCCACTGCACAACCTTCCACAGAAGGCACACACACACACACACACACACACACACACACACACACACACACACACACACACACACACACACACACACACACACACTCATGCCTAGGGCCAATTTAGAGTGTCCAATCCACCTACAGCATGTCTTTGGGATGTGGGAGGAAACTGGAGCACCTGGAGGAAACCCATGCAACTACAGGGAGGACATGCAGACTCCGTACAGAAGGCACCTCAGCTGAGGGTCGAACTGGAGAACCTCTTGCTGTGAGGTGGCAATGTTAACCACTGCACCACCACGGCTGCCCTAAAACAAAGCATCCAAAATGAAGAAATCCTTCCACTAGGGTATAATATCTTAAGACTGGATAGAGCAGGCAGGAAGGGGGTGGGGTTGCCATTCTCTTTAAAAATACACTCAACAGAAAACCTCTAAAAACCCCTCTACCTAAATTTCAAAATGCCAAAACTGTAGGCTCAATTCTATACATAAACTACATCAAAAATATAATGTTCTCTGCTGCTACACTCTCCCACCATTGAGAAAATCTTACAATAGACTTTAGATAATCTTCCACAGGAAACCATCCTACTAGGTGACCTAAATACTGACTGGTTAGCCTGTAACTCCAACAACCCCACTAACCATAGTAATCTCTTTGGCTTTTCCCAACTCATTCAAGAACCCACTAGAGTAGATAAAAAAACATAAACAATCTACTTAGATTGAACACTAGTCAATTTCCCCAAGCAAAACTACCAGACACGATGCCTACCAGATGGCCTAAGTGACCATCTACCCACATTCCTCCTGAGTAAACACACCAAGTTTTCTAAGCCCATAGTTTTTAGATAAGCCAGAGATGACCACAAACTAAATATACAGGATCTTAACTGTATTCTAAGGCAATGTAAATGAGAACCACTACTAACCCTAGGATTAGACGAGGCAGTCGACTACTTTAACAATACTCTCACTAATGTCCTTAATATAGTCACACCCATTAGGAAAATTAGAGTCAAGGCAAACTATGCACTGTGGCTAAGTAGGGAAACAAGAGACCTATTAAAAGCTAGAGATAAGGCTTGGAAAAATCTAGAGGAGGGATAACACTAGCATATCCAAACAAAACTACCATCAACTTAGAAACAAACCAAACTCGATAAACAGAATTATCTCCTCGGTGTCCAAAACAAACACTCAAAAGATCCCCCAAAGTTTTGGCATGCTATCAACTCCCTACTCAAACCAGGCAAAATGACCACTCCCGCTCCCAGCTCCACCAATAATACTAAAGACATAGCCTTCCAATTTAACCACAACTTCACAGAATCCACCCTATCTCTATCCTCCCAACTATCCCAAAATAACCATACATATATCCCAGTTAAATGCCCTGATAATATCTCTTCCTTTACTCTCTCACCTGTTTCTACTTCTACAATTAAAAAAACCCTCCAAAAACTGAAACCTACCACCCTTGCTGCTGACAGCTTACCTGCCAACTTCCTAAAAATAGCTGCTGAATCCTTATCTTACCCTGTTTCCATCCTTATAAACTGCTCCATACAGGAAGCCTCTATCCCTCAAGTATGGAAAGTATCATATATTATTCCTCTTCACAAAGGTGGGAACTCTCATGACTTTTCCAATTACCATCCCATAGCCATCCTATCCCCTTTATATAAAGTACTTGAGAAATGTATTCACTCTCAGGTTATGCAGTTCCTTAACTCACACAATCTCCTCTCCTCCACACAACATGGCTTCAGACAGCACCATAGCACAACAGTCACTCCTCTCTTTTACTAATCAGGTCAACTAACACAGAAATAACAACAACTTTGTATGTGCAATATTCTTAGACCTACCCAAAGCATTTGACATGGTGTCACATTCCATACTACTAAACTCCATGGCCTCCTTATCCTTTGCCCCTTTGACTATTTCCTGGTTTGAAAGCTATCTGCCAGGCAGACAGCAATCTGTCCAATGGCAAGGCTTACTATCTCCCTTACTTCCAACTACTATAGGCATACCATAAGGCTTGATATTAGGCCCACTTCTCTTCTCAGTATTTGCTAACAATCTTCATACCTCCACCCAGCATGCTAGACTTATACGGTAAGCAGATGATTCGACTCTTATCTGCTCTACACCATCAATCACCACTTTACAACAACTCACTCAGGAATCCTTTACCTCTGTGGAAAGTTGGATTACTCAGATCCAACTTATCCTAAACCCCAACAAGACTAAATTGCTACCCCAACAAAACTAAATCCACCCCTCTACCCTTTACAATCACTTCTAAAATGGTACTAGCATCTCTCCTTCTGACCACACCAAACTCCTTGGTGTAGAAATTGACAAAAACCTACACTTTGATGTCCATATTTCACAAACCATCAAAAAAGTCCATAAAAAATGGGAACACTATATAGACACAAGAAATTCCTCTTAGATCAGGCACGGATCACCCTAGCCCAAACTCATCTACTATCCACTCTAATGTATGCCGCACCAATTCTTACCCAGATAAGAAAATTGGATCTTTTCAGACTTGAGTCATGCTATAATAAAATTGCCAAGTTTGCTAGCAACTCCTCCCTCAGAACCCATCACTGTCAAGCCCTAAGGGAACTTAAATGGCTAGAACTTCCCCAGCTACTCCGTTACCATCAACTAATTACTGTCCACAATATTGTGAAATATCCTGATAAAACCCCAGCACTAAGCCATTCTCTCCCTCACTACAATTCAAATCGTCCTTTCCTTTCTACTGACAAATCTCTTCTCTGTATCTCCAGAGCTAACAACACTGCAGGGAAAGCATTACTCTCTCATAACATAGCTAGAAACTGGAATGACCTCCCCCCTGCTCTGACTTCTGCCTCTACTACTACACAGTTGAAAAACTCACTTAAAGTAGACCTGATGAATATCTGGCTATGTCCATGGATTACATAACCTCTGTCTGTCCACGCTTAACAGCTAGCTATCCTATTATACCTACTGTTACTTTTCTACAACCTTTTCTACTGATTTCAAATGTTATATCACTTTATGTTTAACCATGTTATTTGATTCTGTATTAATATTCTTTTATTTTGTATATATATTGTATTAGTATCATGAGTCTAATTATGTCTTACTTACTGTAGAGCTTTTCTCCCTGGGCCTCCACTGTAAATGGACCTGTTTCCAGTCAGACTATCTTGGTAAACAAATGTAAAATAAATAAATTAATTAAATACATTAAATAAATAAATATACAAACTTCTTTGTAGGGGAGATGCAATCCATCAAAAGCAAATGAGGCCAGTGAATCAGACCACTGTTTCCAGTTGGCAAATACATTCTGAGCCAGTCATTAACTGCTTTTATTTTTGCCAAAACTGTAGAACCCATCCAGGTATACAGGTTCATAGGTGGGTACTAGGCTATCTGCCCGAAGGCATTTATAAGCCTAGCCAGAATGTGTTGGCTTTCATCGCCCCCCTAGATTAGTTCCCTTTGCCTCTGTCCAGCAGAGCCACTGAAGTGATCCCTGAGGTAAACTTTCTGTTTCCCATCCACTCGTCAAGGTTTCTTTTGAAGAGTGTTAGCGAGGAGCTCTGCCTAATGTAGATTGGGATCTTGTTCCAAAGCATGGGAAGTCTCTGGGACAAGAATCTATCCCTCCAGCATGTCCTATTTATTGTTGTGGTGAGGTTTAGATCCCTACAGCATGCGGCTTGAGGGGATAAGGTTTTCTTTAGGTGGAGCATGCCCATCCATTCTGGGTTGGACATGGCCTTGTATGTCAGGCAGAGATCACCTCTGAGTAGGCATTATGCAACCAAGTACAACTGGAGTTTCTTCAGTCGAGCTGCATAGGGCATCTGTTTGAGGCCATTGATCCTCTTGGTGAGGTACTTCTGTGGTCTTTCGAGCTGTTGCAGGTGTCTTGTAAGGTACACCCCAAATGGGGCATTGTACTCTATGATGGGTCTGATGAGTGATGAGCAGAGGTGCACAATGACCTCTTTTGATCTGGATGTGAACCCTTTTGTGGTTAGGTGGGCCATGTAGAAGGATTTTCTAACCACTTTGGCAATGTGATTATCAAAGGTGAGATTACTATCTACTTGGGTCCCTAGATCTGTATTTAGGGGACTACCACCTATGTGGTAGTTTGTGGGTACTTTGTTTTTTCCAAAGGGGATGACTATGCACTTTTCGGCATTTAGCTTGAGGCCATGATTTTGACACCAGGTATCTGTCTCAGTGAGATCCTTTTGGGGGATGTCTGTGTCAGCCAGAGAGTCAATTATAGCCCCTAATTTGCAGTCATCTGCGAACTTGGTCAGCCATAGTCCTCCTGTGCTTGCCTGTACCTCTGAGAAGTATATGCCATACAGGAGGGTCCCTAGGACTGATCCCTGGGGAACGCCACTTGTAACCGGTTTAGAGTTGGACCTAGCTCCCGCAACTCTCACCATGTGGGTTCTGTCCGTGAGCCAATTGGCAACCCATCTTGTGACGTAGGGGTTTATATTCAGGCTGGTGAGCTTGTCTATAATACCAGAATGGGGAATGGTGTTGAAGGCCTTTGCGAGGTCTAGGTAGGCTGTGTGTACCACCTTTCCCTCATCTATAGCCTTGGTAACTGTCTCAAGGAAGTCCAGCAGGTTTAGGAGGCATGATCTACCCTTAACAAAGCCAAACTGGGTAGGATCCAGTGTTTGGAGGTTCCCAATGTCTCTGTTAATGAGTTCCATGATGATGCGCTCCATAGCCTTGCAGACCAAGCTAGTCAGGCTTATAGGGTGATAGTTCCCAGGGTCTGTTGTGGCTCCACCTTTGTGGAGTGGAATAACCATTGCTCTGCACCACTCTATGGGTATGCAGCCTCTGGAGAGGCTCAGTTTGAACAGTGTGTTTAGGTGAGGGGTTAGTTCGTCTTTGAGCTTGTGTAGGACACAGCCTGCGACACTGTCCGGTCCCATTGATGCTATGTTTTTGGCTTTGGAGAGGGCTGTTTTAACCTGAGTGTCTGATTTCAGGGACTCTACATTCTTCTGGTATGGTTATGGGCCCTTTTGGGGGTGAGAGGGGGTGAACTTTGCGCTGAACCTGTCTGCCAGGATGTTGGCGATATCGGTCAGTTCAGTGTATTTTGTGCCATTCTGCACTAACTCCGAGCAGATCTGAGCATTGCCACTTAGATTCTTGACATAGCTAAAAAATGCCTTGTGGTTATCTTTGGAGTCCTTGGCAATTTTTCTTTCAAAGCTCGCCTTGGATGATTTTATGAGGGATCGTAGTTTCTTGCTGATACTGATCAGGGATGTCATCCCTTCTTGGGATTTTATTCTTTTCTGTACTAGTTTCCTCCTTGTATTGTATAGCTTGTTTATGGCAGGAGTCCACCAACCTGGTTTCCTTTTCTTGGAGGAGTGAGTCTTGGTTTTGCTTGGGATGGCACAATCCATGCATTCTTGTAGCTGCCTGTAGAATGCATTAAGTAAAGGATTTTGCAGCTTGGACAGTGTTATCCTTCAGCATGGAGGCTTTGAAACTTTACACCTTGGTCTTACGTAACGTGAAGTTTGCTTTTGAAAAGTTTTTCATGGTGGTTTTCTTCTCTGGAGGTGGGGGCGGAATATGGATATCCAAAGTGATTTGTTTATGGTCAGATCTAACCAGCGAGGGGTTGACCTCTGGTGTGGAACACTGGTTGCCCATGTTGGTGATGACCAGGTCCAATATGTTGTCACCTCTGGTGGGAGTGTTGACCAGTTGAACCAGGGCATTTGAGTTTATAAATTCCAGGAAAAGTTGGGCAAGGGAGTTAGTACTTGAGTAGTTCTCCCAGTTAATGTTTGGGTAATTAAAATCACCCAATATTAGGGTGTTTGGTAGGACCTTTATGTTTACCAGTGTTTACAGAAACGCGGAATGGGGGTCCTGGGACATGGTGGGTGATCTGTAGCAAGCTACAATTTGAATTGCAGTTTTGCCCATTGTTAGTTGCACGTGGATGATCTCTGAAGCATCGTGTTGTGCCACTAACCAGGAGGTGTGGGTATCCTTGATGAATATGGATACGCCCCCGCCTTTTGTATTTCGGTTTGGGTTCTGTGGCTGAAATGTATGATATGAGTTGTAGCCTGGTAGTGCTGGGGTGCTCTCTGGAGCCTTAAACCAGGTTAATGTTACTGCACATATACAGATATTCTCCATACTGAGGAGTGCCTTGAGTGCGTGCATTTTGAGGTTTAGACTTCTGGCATTGAGTAGCATTACCCTCAGTTTTTTTTTTACTTGTGCTATTTACGGCGGTGGGTTTGTCTTTTGAGCCTTGCCTAAAAAAGGCACTATGAGGGTGGCAAGAGCCTTGGCCAGTATTCGAAAGCCTAAGGGTGACAGGTGCAAGCCGTCTCTAGCGAAGCAGCGTGGCTTGTTGAGCATGTCATCCCAGGCAGACAGACACTGGATCCCCTTTGAATGACACCAGAAACTTAGCCAATTGTTGAAATTGAGAATTTTTTTCTTTATACCGTGGTACCATTCTTGGTGAGAACAGGATGCTACTTAGGGTCAGGGTCATACCGGCCTGGGCTATGTGATCAGAGAGCTCTTCCATGTCTCTTTTCATGTAGTCCAGGGAGGTATGGCTCAGGTCATTCACACCAACATGGACAATGACAGAGTCATATTTGTACTTGTTCTGGAGTGACCTGAGTGCTTGTGTTATGTGGCGGATCCTAGCACCTGACAGGCAGCTAACAGTAACCTTCTCCTTATTCAGCCTAGTGAGTGGGACATCAGTGTGCCTGACTATAGAGTCACCTATTACTAGTATGTTGGGTATGTTATTTTGCCTTAAGAGCTGTGATTGCATGGCACACTGGTTTTGTGATGTATGTGTTTCATGGTTTGTGTTGAGGGGTGGAGGTTGCTTGGATGTTTGCTTTGGAGGTCTCTGTTGGTTTTGCAGATTTTTATTTAGAGCCTCCAAGTATGTTTTCCTGTATTTATGTGTGTGTTTTTGCCAGTGCTGGTTTAATGGGTCTCTGTGAGACTGGTGGTGTGATGCAAATATTTCCCTTCTCCTCTTGACTGTCTGATCCAGTCTTGGGTTGAGAGAGCTTAGCCTCTAGTTTGGCTGTATAACTGCATCTCTTGCATGTATTAGTGTTTGGTGGTAGGAGGAGGGGGTTGTCTGTGTACATGAGGCAGTTGTAACATTGCCTCAAAATGCCCAGATTCACCAGTTGGACTGGAGAGTGCACCTGAAACTGCCCTTTGGACATGCCTGGATAGGTACAGTGAACTGTTTTACTGGATGGCTGGTAAGGTCGAATAGAGAGCTATGTCCTTCTCTATAGTACAGGAGGGTCTAGTGCTAGGGTTTATAAGTGCTTGCTATAAGTTTGAGCAAGTGCCGGGCTGAGAAATGAATGGTTTGAGTGCTTAAGCTGAAAGTTTGCCTAGTTCCAAGGGAAAACTGAAGAGGAGACTTCGTGGAGCCGGGAATAGTTTTACCCTAGCTAACCGGTGCTGCCCGGTGCACAAAACCGGGAAAATACGGTATTTATAGCAGGGAAATGAAAGAGATAGAAATTAGCTCAAAATGGCCAATAAACTACTAATTTCTGGGCTGAAACCACTCCTCCAGGGACAGATAGGCTGCTCAAAGCTCCCCTCTCTCACAGGTGAATAGAGAAATTTCCTTCTGTCCAAGTAAGGTATGGGCAAACACAGAGATTTGTAACTCTTTATTATAGTTATAAGGGGTTCAACACATTCAACTACACTGGTTTAGAAATTTATAAAGATTATTTTTCTCTATTGAAGAAAGGTATTAAGTTTGTTCCTAATCGTAAGGGGGGTATCTCCCATATTATTACAGATTTCAAACTATATACTAGGAAGTTAAATCTAGAATATCTATTTAAGGATACCTCTGTAGTACCTAAACCTTTAAATTTCAAATGGAGAAGTTGTTTTAATCCCCCTTTACATCCTATTATTTCTACCTTTGAAAAAGTATGCACACAGGAGATTTATGGAACCTTTTACAATTCCAAACATAAGCAATATAATCTCACTTATGAAGAAAACCATCTTCTAAAGGAACTTTGTGGTAATTTGAACCTGAGGTTTATGAAACCTGACAAGAGGGGCGGTATGGCAATTGTGGAGAAGATAGATTATACCAATAAAATTTATAGTATGCTACAGGACGATGATAAATATGAAGTCTCATCCATTAATGAAATTAATGTAGTCCATAAGAAAATTCAGTTATGTTTGGAAGATTCATTATTACAGGGTGTAATCAACGAGGACATTTTCCAGTTCTTGCGTAATGAGCATCCTAGAACTGCAATTATGTTTGGTATTCCTAAAACCCACAAAAATATAGCTGACCCCCCCATATCGTTTGATTATAAGCTCTGAGAACAGTATGACCTAAAACACAGGCCAACGACAAATAGCAGATAGCAAAACAAAAACCAGAGCGTCAGTAAAAAACACTTTAATAACGAGCAAAGCTTTCGGAAATAATCCTTTGTCAATACTAAAATACATGAGTACAATCTCCATATATATAGGTCCCAAGATAGTCATATGACCGACAGCCAAAGTCATGTGACAAGTATTCAAAGCATGGCAGGCAAAAATAAAAA
This sequence comes from Protopterus annectens, assembly GCF_019279795.1. Taxonomy (NCBI): domain Eukaryota; kingdom Metazoa; phylum Chordata; order Ceratodontiformes; family Protopteridae; genus Protopterus; species Protopterus annectens. The sequence goes on along the minus strand of NC_056740.1, from coordinate 406,706,702 downwards.
ATTTATAAGTTTAAAATACAAATTCAATGTATATATAATATATAAAAACAATACATATAAAAGATCAAAATATATAAACCATATCACAGCTTAGTTCTACTAAGCTTAACCAGTATAGGTTTAATACTAACCATACTGTTTAGGCCAGGGGGAGAATCACTAGCCAGTCTTAAAATCCATCCATATTCTTTGGTTTCAAGGGCATTATTTATATCTCCACCCCTAACAGAAGGATGTATAGAATCTATAGCCCTAAACTTAAATGTATGTCCATGATGAAACTGTTAGAAGATAGGGAGATTATGTTGAAGCCGATTTTCTCTGGTTCCACTGTTGAGATAAGGGCTGATGATACATCCACTCCACAGGAAACACTTAGATACTTAACTTCATTTAATTTAAAAACACCTCTAATTAAACAGATTATTAGTAATAACTGGCTAATACTTATGGCTAGTGATGATTTGAAAGCTATTCTAGGGAATAGGCCATACTTCGCTTACAGGAATATGAGGACTATGAAGAGTGTCCTATGTTATAAGGATTTTCCCACCAACATCCATGCCCCTGTTTCATCTAGCTTTGGTACATACAAATGTTATAGCTGTTCCTGTTGTGAAAATATTATTAGTGAGAATAGTGACTTTTTTGTGAACCCAGTAACTAATAAGAAATTTAAGTTCTACACATCTGCAACATGCACCACTACACACTTAGTATATTTAGCTACTTGCATGGTCTGTGATTCCTTCTATGTAGGCAAAACTACACGGAAGTTGAAGGAAAGAATCATAGAACATAAATCAGATATCAGGAGGCACATAGATAGAAATGCACTGTGTAAACATATTATGGATTGTGGGAATGGACATACATTTAAGTTTAGGGCTATAGATTCTATACATCCTTCTGTTAGGGGTGGAGATATAAATAATGCCCTTGAAACCAAAGAATATGGATGGATTTTAAGACTGGCTAGTGATTCTCCCCCTGGCCTAAACAGTATGGTTAGTATTAAACCTATACTGGTTAAGCTTAGTAGAACTAAGCTGTGATATGGTTTATATATTTTGATCTTTTATATGTATTGTTTTTATATATTATATATACATTGAATTTGTATTTTAAACTCATAAAGTTTTTATTTTTGCCTGCCATGCTTTGAATACTTGTCACATGACTTTGGCTGTCGGTCATATGACTATCTTGGGACCTATATATATGGAGATTGTACTCATGTATTTTAGTATTGACAAAGGATTATTTCCGAAAGCTTTGCTCGTTATTAAAGTGGTTTTTACTGACGCTCTGGTTTTTGTTTTGCTAACAGTATGACCTACCCATTGGGAATATTTGTAGAAAGGATGGTTTGGGGGAATTTAAGGAACATTAACTATATATTACGTGACTCGTGGGATTTTCTGGGTAAGATAAAAAGTGAATATTTCCATGAGACGAACGTTTTTTTCTACTATTGATGTAGTAGATTTGTTCACTTCTATTCCCCATTGTGAGGGCTTGAACCTTTTCTATGAAGCTTTATTAGATGTTTGTAATCTAAGTAATACTTTAATGAATTTTGTAATGGTCCTCATGGAAATTATTTTAAAAAATAACTTTTTCATATTCGAGGGGAGTTTTACAAACAGACAAAAGGGGTTGCTATGGGAATTAGTTGTGCCCCCCCTTTTTGCGAACCTCGTCATGTATTCCTGGGAGAAATTATACATATTTAACAGCAAATTCTTAGGTCGATGGTGGACCTACCTCCGTTTTTGGATATTTTCATTCTATGGAGGGGGGATGAAACTATAAAGGAATTTTTTGATTACATCAATACTGTGTGTGATTACTTCAAATTCACTGTTACACAAGACAATAAGTCTATAAACTATCTGGACGTAACTATTTCCTTGGATAGTACTAAGGGTTGTTTTGTGTCCAGAATATACAGAAAACCTACGTTTTCAAATGATTATTTGGAGTATAACAGTTGTCACCCAGGTTACACTAAGAAAAACATTGTGAAAGGCTAAATGGTGAGGGTAGCAAGAATGTGCTCTAGTAAAGAAATTTGTAAGATTGAGATGGCCACTCTGGTTAACCTCTTTATTGATAGGGGTTACCTTACCTCTTTGTTACATTCTGTTTGTGAGGAGGTTCTGAATGAATGGGGGGAAGAAATGTGCACCCTTATTGGGTAAACCCCTTGAGGTTTCAATAAATCCTGCTGATTATTCTGATGACAAAAGTTATAGTCAGTCCATGGTTTTGACATATGGGTTACGTAATAAGGGCATTCAACAAATAGTGAAGAAAAATTGGGTAATGTTCAAGGGTGAGGGTGGTCTTATGGACTTTGCAGGTAAAGAACCTCATTTTTTGTTCAAAACTAATAATAATCTTAAGTTTTTACTGGAACATCCCATGAAAACAAATGACACATTAAGAGGGACTAGGAGTTGTGGTTCCTGTGCATATTGTCCACACATTTTAGGGGTTGACTGGGTGGAAATCGGTTCCCCTAAGAGAAAGAAGTTTTTGAAGAGAGGTTCATGTGGCTCCAAGCAACTGGTTTGTATTTCTATTTGTCAGAGTTGCCAACAGTTTTACGTTGGCAAAACCGAAAGGGCTTTGCGTAGACGGATCTACGAGCACCTTTATGCCATTAGACGTGAGGATGATAATAATGTTCTCTATAGGCATTTAAAGGGTAATAGTTCATGTAAAACTTTTCTATTTGGTATACTTGAGAACCTTGGTAATGACATCAGGGGTAGTGATTGGAAAAACAGGTTAGACAGGGAAGAGTTAAAGTGGCAGCTAAGACTGAATTCCACCCACCCCCCAGGTATTAATGAAGCATGTAGTATTATGCCTGTATTGAAATACCATTAATGTAAGCTTAAACATTTTCTTTTAAGGAACAAATATATCTAACTGTTATTAATTTATATGTAATGTATTCAAATTATATTTCATTATATTTTTCATTTATTTTTTATTTACTCGTAGCTTTTTTAAAAAAAACACATTTACAATTATGAAATATTGGTATGTTATTTTAAAGTACGATAGGGAGGATGTGTAATTGACTACTAATTAATTATTCATTAGCTCAAGGGTATAAAAGCATTGTAATTTTGAACTGTAATTGTTTTCTGATGAAGTCTTGTTTTTAAAGACGAAAGCGTGCTCAATAAATCTGCTATATTTTTATACAACACATCGGTGTGGATTACTGTTAACACTACTTGAGTGTTCTATTGGAACTGGTTTACATTTGTTTATCATATGAGTGAATGCACAGTGGCATTCTCTGATATGAATATCCATAATTTGCATGGGAATCCACCATCTGTCATTCGACATTCTCGTGTTCACAGAACCAATGTTCAACATTTTGATTGTAAACCTAGAGAATTTAGTTATCAGTTATGCAAAATTTTATAAAATTATTATTTAAAACCATTATTATTATTATTATTATTATTATTATTATTATTATTATTATTATGTCACATTTTTATTGAAATTACCGATCCAAATTTGATTGACATAGATTAGGTTTAGCTGAAAAATCAACCATTCTTTATTTTAGAAACTTTTACATGGAAAATTATTCATAGAGCATTTCTTACTCCTCACAGAATAAGGAAATATTCAGGTCTATATTAAAATCAGCAAACACTTAAAAAAGCAAATGCTGATTTATCGACCCTATGTAAGTGACAGCTTACAATCCCGAACACTCGGAACAGTGATTTTTTTTCCCTGGGAAAAAAATCGCTGTTCCAAAACAAAGCAAAAAAAAAACTTTAAAACAATACATGCCCCCCACACTTCCCTACTTAAATATACCAACTCCGAGATTGCACTACAGTGCTGAAAACGGCAAAGTAACGGAAGCGGCCAAGCAAACTCTTTCCCAGGAAAAGAATTTGCTTAAAAGCCACTTCACTATTTTGCCTTTTTGTTCTTTTAAGTTCGATCAAGGCGCATTCGACAGAATGCGTCTTCGATCACTTAATAGGAACCCAAATGTTCCAGGGAGAAAAGTTAAAGAATCACAGCCATGTTACTAGGGCATGACTACCTCCTACTTTATGTCTCTTTTTTCAGCTTACAACAGCAGTCACCTTTCTGGTATTGTTTAGAAGACATGAGGTAATCCACTGTTCAAATTGTCATCACAATTCCATCTCCAATTAGTAAGCAATTAAGATCTCATCTGGTAGTTCATAGTACTTATACACAAGACAATGTCAAAAGAAAAAACACAGTGAGACTGAGCTACTGACTTTAGGCTATGGAGCCTGACATAAATTAACTGACATTTTAGATGGAAATACTGCACGGTTATAGAACAGGTCATGCTGGTTTAAACCTATATGTCATGGCAAAGATTGTGAATTAAAGTAATGATCAAAGAAAAGGCATAAAGGTGTTTGAATATTTTTGTGCATTAACAAAACTCAAATGAGTTCTCAGTAACTATGATTCTATAAACAACCTTACTGCCTTGCTTACATATGTGTGTCTACTTATCTAGTTCCATAAAATCTGACCTAAATTGGAGACCTTTTAGGTACGTGTAAAAAGGATTTTAAATGAAAAAAATAAGAAAAAAATCTGGCACTTCCTCACAGTAGATTTATTAAATACCCAGTGATTAGTGTTTTGGAAAGTTTTAATGCTTGATTGTAGTTCTTAATGATTGACACACACACACACACACACACACACACACACACACACACACACACACACACACACACACACACACACACACACACATGTATCTGTATACTGTAGAGTACTGGATCATTCTAGAATAGCACGATTATTCACCTTTGTGTTGTTTTACGAAGACCTTATTTACTTCACTTTGTATATAATTAATTGCCACTTAGTGACTTAATGTTCCTGCTTTGTGTATGGTCCTAAGAATACAATGGGCTGTATCTGCACCATAAATGACAACTTGCACCAAAATGTTCATGATTAATGCATCAGTGTATGTGGGCAGATGAGTAGTGATGATGAAGTTGAGAGTGACCTGGGGGGAATGAATGAATAAACAAATGAGAAACTGAGTAACAAAGCTGGGTGCAACAGCCTATCAGAAATATGAGTGAGTAAGCAAACATGTTAATGGCCAAAAAAGGTACATACCCACCTGTACCAAGGCACCCTTTAGACCTGAGCTCATTCAAGCAGGGATGTGTTTGGAGAAAGTAGGGAATATATTTGCCATTGGTGATATTTATAGGTTATCCAAAGCAGCACTTCATTTCTTTGAGGAATGGTTGGAAGAGCACTTTATAGTAGTAAATGATAACATTTTCATAGTTGGAGATCTTACCAAATAAGAGAGTGTATGTAAATGTGAGATATTCAGCAGAGATTATAACATGCTTCATTTGAAATTAATACAAGGAACATAAGACAGATAATTCGAGATATGGCACCATTCTAGGTGTGGTCCAAGTTGAATAAGCTTTACAGTCCTGAAAGTACAATACTTTTACTCCCTTAGCTTGTGCCAGTCAGTAACCATTAAATGGCACAATCTTGCAGAAAGGTTGCACCACATGGCTTTTCATGATTAAAACAATCCTGAACATGTGATTTGCACGTTTTTATGGAGTAGGACAAGATTACCAGACATGAAGGAACATAAACACTTGAAATGGCAGGATGTGGATCAAAACAAGGACACAGAGGAGACGGCTGCAGTGCTTACTGACTGACAAATTACAAGAAATCAGAAATAAGTAGGGACCCAAATACAGTAGGAAGCATCTTAGAGAGAAGTGTAACTTCCAATCTCGAAGGAAATGATGACTTTCATAGATAAGGAAATCAGAAATAATCAGAAAAAGAATAAATCAGTGTCAAAACATGCAAATAAAGTGCAGATTGAAATTGGATAAATGATATAAGAAACTTATTAAATTATAAAACATGAGAACATTGAAACAATAAGATTTTCTTTCACTATTTAAAAAAAATCAGTAGTAATCTAGATAGGGATGCAGATTAAGTTGAACTTAATGAAGAAATGCTTGAGAAGCTTATTACAAGATATCAGGCACTGTATGACCTAGAATCAAGATGTGCCTTTTGATGAATTCAGATGGATCATAATATAATAATAGAGGGAAAATCGGGAGTTTTAAGGTTCTTTTAAACAAGAACAGCACCAAGTCTATAGAAAATATAACTATCAGCTAAAAGAACTTGTTGAATGAAATATCCCCATACAATGCAGAGTGTTTAATCATAGTGAAAAAATAGAATATATGTCCTCCTTATGAAAAATACTAAATATTGTCCCAATATATAAGGGGAAAAAGACTGCAAAGGAATCCTGCAAGCCAAAGACCTATCAGCTTTGTGATCACAGTAGTTAAAACACTAGAAAAAGTAATCGTTATTAAATAAAATGAATTGACAAGAAATAATACTGAGGTAGATGGAAGGCAAGATTTCTATAAGAGACGTTTATCTTCTTTCAAGTTTGAATGAATTTTTTGGAACAAACATTAAAATCTCTGGATTTGGGTAGTCAGGTTAATTTGTTTTCTTTGGCTTTCTTAAATGCCTTTGATACAACAGATCACAATCTACAGATAACTAAAGTTATAGGCTTGGTTATAACTCTTTGCCTCATTATATTGATAAGGAATTTGTTGTCTAGTAGAACAGAGACAGAGGGAAGTATATAAAGAAACAGTGGGTCTATGGACTAAAGGTACCTTGGAAGTCTCTATATAGCCTACCATTATTTGCTATATATTAGTGCAGCCTATACATTCCAGCACAATTTTTGGTGTACTGCATACACTGATGACATCAGGTTAATACTACGTACACTGATGACATCAGGTAAGGTCATGGATTACAATGAAACGTGATCACGGGCCAGATTCATGAATGCCTACAGTAAGTGTACACTAAGTGTATATGATCTGTATTCAAGAACAACCCTACCAGTGTTTTGTGCTGTTTGTTCACTCAGAAAGATTAGACTAACTGTATGCATAGTCAGCACTTTGTGGTAACCTTTATCCCTATTGATTTAAGATTGCAAGAAAATCAGCAGGAAAACTAAAACTAGGAGGAAGAAGGTGGGAGTTATGTTTGTGTTGTCTGTTCACATAGAGTGGTGTACACTTAGTGTAGGCAATCATGAATCCAAGCCCATATTTCCTTTCATGAGTATTTGAAGGATGTTCCATACAGGCTAAGGATCAGTAAACTGGCAGTAAATTTAGAAAAGAAGACAGGAGAAGGGATCAAAGCAGCATATTTTAGGGTCATGTAAACCCTCATGAAGACTAGAAAACAGATGGAGGTCCCACTAATAAATCCAAATTAGGACACCCTCAGTTATAGCACTGTTTACGTCATTCATTAGACCAATACTTGAGAAGACAATCAAGTTTGGAACACAGTAACTAAAGAAGCTAATTTAAGAATGGAAAATTTGTTATTACGTTCATCAGGAAAATTATAGGAATAAGGGGACTTTCACATTAGGAAACAGGAAGACAGTAAAGTTTGTACTTGTTATCCTACAGGCATAAGAGAGGAGATTTTATAGTTTACAGAGCATTCAAAAAGGAATTATTTTGGGAATACAATGTTAACAGAAGCAAGTCCTGTTCTAAATCTCCAGAAAAAGGGAAATAACTTGCCTGTGAAATAATTTAGAACATCAAAAATGTTTTTCTTTAAGGATTATTAATCTCTAGAACTGCTTTCCATTTGCAATAAAGTAAGTGTAGTACCTTAATGTTTTTAGAAGGCAAATGTATCTTTACATAGAGAATAGAGATTATTGGGTGTTTAAGGAAGGAGATATTCTGCTTTTGTGTATGATATGCTATGTTATGTTGGGGTCTATATTAGAAGACCGAAGACCATTCTTTCGAATGTGTCTTGGTCGAAATGAAAAGGCTGAAAATGCAAAATATCGAAGCGGATGTTAAGCTAATTCTTTCCCTGGGAAAGAATTTGCTTGGCTGCTTCAGTACTTTACTGTTTTCGGCACTGTAGTGCGGTCTTGAAGTTTGTACATTTAAGTAGGGGTGTGTGGGGGATGCAGCCCCCCACATCGGTGGGTGTGGGGTGCGAAGCCCCCTACTTAATGTAATGTTTGAAATTGATTTTTGTTTTGGAACAGCGATTTTTCCCTTGGAAAAAAATTGCTGTTCTGACACTTCGACATTGTAAGCTTTCACTTACATAGGGTCGATCAATCACCATTCGCTTTTTTAAGCATTCGGTGATTTAATATAGACCCTTACGTTGTGTTGTGTTGTGTTATGCCATGTCATGTCATGTCATGCAGGTCATGTCATGTTATATTACAGGGAGCACTACAGCCACTCTGGTCTTAAGTGCTTGAAAACCACTGTCTTGAAGACAGAGGATTGAGTGCCCTGTTGCTTGTGAAGGCTGCTGCTGGCACTCAAACTGGAATATGAGTTCAGGCAAGCAGCTGGGAAGGGAGTGGGAGAGGGATTTAGGCTTAGGGAGCAGGTAGAAGGATATTAAGGTTAGGGAGCAGGAAGGGAGTTTTATGGTTACGGAGCAGGAAAGGATTTTTAGGTTCAGGGAGCAGGAAAGGAGTTTTATGGTTAAGGAGTGATTGAGGAATTTAGGCTTAGGGAAAGAAGTTGGTGTTTTAGGTTTACGGAGGGTTCAGGGTCTTTAGTTCTGAGGAAGGGGAGGGAAGAATTGAGTTGGCTTTGGAAATGGGTAGGAGTTTTAGGGTTTTAGGTTCTGGTAAGACTATACAGTGTTATAGGGTCAGGTGCTGGGACACCTAGGTAAAAACCTAGAGAACGGGCAAGTGGGAGTTCAAGCACTTACCTTTTCAAGCAAGTGGCAGGAAGCAGGGGTGTCACAGGTTACTAGTAAATGAGCATCTGTAGCAGACCCAATGTTATGTTACCTTAAGTTTCATTATGTTATGTGTTATGCTATGTTATAAACTTCTTAATTCGATCATATGGTCTTGGCCATATGAAAGTCAATGTTTTAAAAGTTCGATCATCTGAAGTATACACACACACACACACACACACACACACACACACACACACACACACACACACATACATACACATATATATATATATATATATATATATATATATATATATATATATATATGGGTCTACTACGGTTGATTGAAAACTCACTTGACTGAAAATGAAATTACTAGGACCACTTCACTGAAAGCTCACTTCACTGAAAACTCATTTCTTTGAAACTCATTTCGTTGAAAATTATAAATGGTGTTTTCCCCACTGTAGTGCGACCCTGGAGTTGGTATATAAAGTAAGGGGGGTGTGGGGGACATTATAAACATTTTAAACTATACACAGTGATACTTACAAGTACAATAAATAACTGTTTCAAAAAGAGAATATATAACCAAGATATGTGGGGGGCTTTGCCCCCCCCTTACTTTATATACCAACTTCAGGGTCGCACTACAGTGGGGAAAACACCTTTTTCTGGATATTTAGAACAGGACTTGCTCCTGTTAACATTGTATTCCCAAAATAATTCCATTTTGAATGCTCTGTAAACTATAAAATCTCCTCTCTTATGCCTGTAGGATAACAAGTACATACTTTACTGTCTTATACCTTTCAACGAAATGAGTTTCAGTCAAGTGAGTTTTCAGTGAAGTGGTCCTAGTAATTTAATTTTCAATCAAGTGAGTTTTCAATCAACCGTAGTAGACCCATATATATATATATATATATATATATATATATATATATATATATATATATGTGTGTGTGTGTGTGTGTATATATATATATATATATATATATATATATATATATATATATATATATATATATATATATATATATATATTGTGACAATGTGAGGTACTGCTGGCTATGCTGGGAGAAGTAGGGCAGTGGATGTGTAACATATTCCAGCATAGCTAGCTGGAATTTTTTAAAGAATTATATATCATTTGTATATTAAACTGATGTGTACAGATGCTTGTGTTGAAAAATGTATTTGTAAAGTTGCTTCATAGTTTCATAGTTTCATAGTATATAGGCTATCTGCCCTGGGGCATTTGTAAGCCTAGCCATAGTGATGTGGCTTTTGCCACCCCATGAAATGGTACAAAAAATGTACAGAATAAATTTAGAATACTGTGCCTCTGTCTAGTAGCGACACAATGAAGGTCCCCTTATATAATAGAATTAGTTTACTGTGCCCCTGTCTAGCAGTGACACAGATGTGACCCCTGGGATAAACTTACGATCTCCCATCCACTCATCAAGATTTCTCTTGAAGAGAGTTAGTGAGGGGCTCTGCCTAATACGAACTGGGATCTTGTTCCAAAGCATGGGAAGCCTCTGGGTTATGAATCTATCCCTCCAGCATGTCCTATTCATACTTATGCTGAAGTTTAAGTCTTTAGCTCTCGTGGTCCTGATGGATTTGGATTTTTTGAGGTGGAGCATGTCCATCAGATCCTGATTGGACATGGCCTTGTACGTCAGGCAGAGATCACCTCTGAGCAGGCGGTATGCTACTGAATAGAGCTGAAGTTTCTTTAGTCTGACAGAATAAGACATATGTTGGAGACCCTTGATCCTCTTGGTGAGGTACTTTTGTGGTCTCTCCAGCTGTTGCAAATGCCGGGTGAGGTACATACCAAATGGGGCATTGTACTCAATCATGGGTCTGATGAGGGAGGAATATAGGGGTACAATGACATCCTTGGATCTGGATGTGAATCCCTTCATGATGAGGTATGCAAGGTAGAATGTTTTTCTAACCACTTTGGCAACATGGGTGTCAAATGAGAGGTCGCTGTCGACTTGGGTCCCTAGGTCTCTGATTACTTTTTCTGTACTCAGTGGGTTGCTGTCTATGTGATAATTTGTGGGTACTTTCTTTTTCCCAAAGAGGATGACTATACATTTTTTGGCATTTAGTTTAAGGCCGTGACTCCGGCACCAGTTGTCCGTTTCTGTGAGGCCTTTTTGTAGGATGTGTGTGTCTGCTGGTGTATCGACTATGGCGCCTAGTTTGCAGTCATCTGCAAACTTTGTCAGCCACAGCCCTCCCATGTTTGCTTTAACATCTGAGAAATAAATGCTGAACAAGAGGGGTCCCAGGACAGATCCCTGTGGGACACCACTTGTGACTGGCTTTGAGTCTGACATTGCTCCAGCGATTTTAACTTTATGGGTTCTGTCCTTTAGCCAGTTTGCAACCCATCTAGTGACATAAGGGTTTACTTTTAAGCAGTGTGTCCTACTGGACAGAAAACAGAAATACACCTGTATGGCAGACTGTATTGTAACTGTGGAAATTAATATATTATAACAGAAAATACTGGAACAGTACATGTTAATTTCAGTCCAGCTAACTTTATTTATTATTTATTATTTATTTATTTTATTTATTTTTATTTTACATTTGTTGACCGGGCTAGTCCAACTGGATACATGTCCATTTTCAGTGGAGGCCCGGGGAGAAAAGCTCCAAGGTCATAGTTAGATTTACAAGGTGTTGATACACAAGATAATCTATATAAACCAATAACAAACAGATCAAATAAGAAAAACAAGAATTATTAAATGATTTCATTACAGATTTGAACAGCCAGACCTAAAATAGAGTGATCTTTGGTTTTGGGTTAGGCTGTAGGAGCCTAGGGCTGGGACAATAGCTTATTAGTCTGGACTGGAGCAAGCATAACCATTTGGATTTCAGGTATGCTCTAAGGTGTAATTTAAATTGGTGCTGAGATGGCATAAGTCTTAGGTTGTTTCAGGATTTGCCAATGGAATTGGCATATAGTGCATCACCACCAGCATTGTTGGATTTAATGGTCCTTACTTGTAGACTTTGGAAGACCTGAGGAGTTGAGGTTGTGTACAGTGAGGGAGTTTTACTTGGGTTAATAATTAGTTGGTTGAATTTGAGTAAATTGGGGAGTTCCAGCCATTCGAGACCTTAAATTTAGGCAGTGATGAGCCTGTTATGAATCTGGCTATGTGATTATAGGTAGTTGTTAGTTTATTAAGTTCTTTCTTGTTTAGGAAGGAGAATATCGGGAGGCATAAAGAAGTGTGGAGAGGAGGTGGGTTCGGGCAATAGTCAGTTTGGGGAGTTAGGAAGGCCTTTATTCTATACATCGAACCAAGTTTTCTGTTAACTGATTTAACAGTTAAGTTTATATGCACATCAAATTTAAGTATGATCAACATTGTTTATGAGTAGTTTGGGTAGTAGAGATGTATAGGTAATGGGTGTATATAGATTGAGGTCCCATTGGAAAGAACATGAAAGTAGAATTGTTGGTTTGAAGGATTCTAGAGTTTTTGGGGGGGGGAAGAGGTGGGAAAAGGTTTTTTTTTTTTTAAGTAAGGGTTAAGAGTTGTTCGAGATTTTATTTTTTTTCTACAGCAGCAGAGTTTTGGTTTTTGGTTTGGGTAGAGGAGAGAGATTTCATCAGATCAGAGGGGGTGGAGTCATCTGCATATTGAATACAGGTTGTGGGGGGAAAAATTGAGTGTAGGCCATTTATGAAAAATGGAGAAAGAAGGACTAGGATAGATCCTCTTGGGGAACACCAATATTAGTAGGAGTAGGTCTGATAGGCTGTTTTGCCACTGGACTGCCTGTTTCCAGTGCCTGAAGCAGAAGTTGGTGGTTGACCATATCGAAGGCTCAGGTCTAGAAAGAGCAGAGGATATTAGTTTATTAGAGTCTACAAAGGAGAGAAGAGCTGTGGTTGTGCTGTGATGGAGCCATGTTGGGTATTGATAGGAGGTTGTGATTTATTAGGTAGGAAGTATGGCTCCTATAGTTGGAGGTTTCTGTGAAAAGAATTAAAGGAGTTGGCTATATCTGTTGGGTCATTGTCCATGAGTTTGTCGAGGGGGGGGTAGTAGACTTACCAGGATGAAGTAGTTAAAACCAGCCCAGAATTTTTGGGATTATGCTGATGTTTGTCTTGGAGGTGACAAAAATATTGTTTTTATCAGAATTTCTTAGTTGGATTGATGATCTATGGGGGTTTGTGGTTCTCCACTTATTCCAGGCCTGGTCTCTGATTCTGGATTTAGTTTCTTGTGTTAGCCAGGGTGCTATACATTGCTTAGTTCGCATAAGTCGATTAGGAGCATGGGAATTGAGTATCTTAAGGAAAGTGTTATTAAAGTATGAAACACTTTCATCTAAGGATGAGATCAGCTAGGAATTTGTCAGGACAAAATTTTGCTATTCCTTACTAATCTAGTTATGGGGAAGTCTTGTTTGAACATTTGTGTTTTATAAAGTAAGAATCCAGTCAATAATACTCTCCTTTGTTGTGCATGTCCAATTCTAGTGGTAGAAAGAATATTTTGGAAAACCATGTAAGTTAGATTAGATTGGGCTGAGAGAAACCAGTCTATATTGAACTAAGGGTTTGTTCAAATTTTCTTTTTGCCCGGTGGTAGGTAGGTTACTATGAGATTAATACTTTTTTGTGTTTAGAGATATCTTAAGGGCAATCAATTCCAGGTTTGTAACTTTTGGGGTTGAAGTGAATTCATTGTGATGTTCAAGGAGTTTTGAACATAACAGCTATTCCACCACCCTTTCTGGGTTATCAGCCCTGATGATGTATATCCAGGAGATAAATTCCTCATCCTTGGTTGGTTTGAGCCAAGTTTCTGATAAACACACATTTATGTCTGGAGTGGGATATCAAGCATGGCATGCAAGCTATGTACTTTGTTGTTAATGCTTCTAATATTGAGATGGAGCAAAGAGGAGTCCGCTCTGCTACCTACAAGGCGGAGGTTAGGGTCTGGGTCACTAAGAGGGCCTGGGTTGGGGTGGATGTCCCCGTAATTAGTGATGGATTTTTTCAAATATTCTAGTATTTTTTGTAGTCTAGTTAGTAGCTTTAGCTGTTCTCTTTGATGGATACTTTTAGGGTATCTAAGAATAAAGTGTGTACTTTTAGGGATAAGGTGAGTATGGAGTAGAGAGAGGGGGGGATAATAGTTGTGGTATTTTGGGAATGCAGAGAGGTCTGACCTTTAGGAAGGTAGATTCTAGTTAGGGCTTGTGTTTCATAGGCTGTTAAAAGAATAAGATAAGGATTAAAAGTACAAGGGGAGGGTGGTAAATGAGGTTCTGTCCATGGTGAGGCTGATTTTAAGTCAGGAAGCTGGAGAGATAAATGGAGAGAGATAGGCAGGAATGACCCCTGGGTCTTAGAAAGCCAGATTTAATGGTAGCTAGCTGCCTAAGTTCTACAATTTGTTCCTTTAATTTTTCTTATTAGTTGCTTTTATGTCCAAAGAACCTGTATGCAGTAGATTTAATACTACCTGGTACCTTTTCTTACAGTACAAGGTGTTTGATAAAGTACAGTGAAAGGATTTATTCACCCTGAGTCTCTTAGTGGTCTTTTTAAAGAAGATTATACGTTTAAACATTCACACTTGTGGGGTCCTGAGTGCGGATTTGGGGCTACCTAAGATGGAAAAGAAGTTAACTTTGTAACTGTTTTGATGCAACATGTTGTGTATTTATTACACAATGCAGCAGCAGACAGCAGTTATTTAGTGCAGTGAATGGTTTCAACAGCTCTCACTTAGTGATGTTAAGTTATATATTACAGTACAGCCGTTGTTTAACTAAGCCCTGCTTCCACTTAATAATGCATAACAAAACACACACACTCTGTTTCGCCTGATAAAAAAAAATACTAAATAATTAACATGAGGTGTTTTGCAGTTATAATACTGCTTTGTTTCTAGCTGACAAGGTTACATCTTCCCCAACAAAAAGATTACATCTAACAGAAACCACTGTAAACTAAAGCATTTGGCAGTAAAAGTACAACAAAAAACAGTCGCTAATGCTCAGTTGCATCCAGATCAAACTATTAATCCACTTTCTGAATGAACATTAACTCGCTTGTTTTCAGCTTGTAAAGTCGCTAATGCTCTCACTTGCATCCAGATCAAACTATTAATCCATTTCTGGAGTAGCATTTAAGAAAACTGACTGTAAGCATGGTAACTTGATTACATTCAATAGTAAGAATTGCAAGTATATTTATCACTTTTGTACTATCAGAGCAATATTCAATTGTTACATACCACGAGGGCCAGAGCTACCGCCTCGATCGAAACAGTCAGTTTAAAAAAAATGGGTTTCGGGAGGAGGTCTTTCTTCTAACTCGGGCTACACCACAGGATCCCTGGGTCTTAGAGGTGAGTCAGATTTAATGGTAGCTAGCCGCCTAAGTTCTACAATTTGTTGTTCCTTTTTTTTTTTCTTATTAGCTTTTATGTCCAAAGAACCTGTATGCAGTAGATTTAAATACTACTGGTACCTTTCTTACAGTACAAGGTGTTTGATACAATATTGTTACCTTCTGAGAATTACCGCTACCTTGGTAGGAAATCTACGATCAAAAAAAATATGGCCGGTTTTGGTCTCTCTTTCTCTAACCTCTAACCTACACACAGGATTCCCTGGGTCTTAGAGGGAAGCCAGATTTAATGGTAGCTAGCTGCAAGTTCTACAATTTGTGTTCCTTCTTTTTTCTTATTAGTTACTTTTATGTCCAAAGAACCTGTATGCAGTAGATTTAATACTACCTACCTGGTTGCCCACTTACAGTACAAGGTGATAAAAGTACAAAAAGTTGTTTAAATTTCACACTTGTGGGGTGCCTCGCCTCTCGTGCGTGGCCTGGATTTGGGGCTACCTTCGCACTGGTGGGACTTTAAAAGTTGTTTAAACATTCACACTTGTGGGGTCCTGAGTGCCTCAAACTACTTTAATTGCAGTTTTGGTGGTCATATTCTTTTCTGGATTTATTGTTTGTAACACTTTATGGATATATGCTTAGTTCCCAACAAAACAGTACCTACATTATTTGAAAAATAGTTTGAAATTAAATTACCTGGTAAACCATAAAGATTGTATCTTACAGTTCTGATTGCAGCCAGAGGTGAAATGTCTGTGAAAACAAGGACTAGAAATCCTTGTTGTATT
>NC_056740.1:406643131-406688131 GCF_019279795.1 Protopterus annectens | reverse complement strand
TGCAGTCATCAGTGAATTTGGCCACAGGCCGTCCAAGTTTGCTTGGAGTTCTAAGAAATAAATTCTGAACAGTAAGGGGCACAGCACAGAACCCTGTGGTATGTCACTGGTGACTGGTCTTTTGCTGGAGGTGAAGTCACCCACTTTGACAGTATGTGTCCTGTCAGTGAGCCAATTGGCTACCCATCTGGTAAAGTAGGGGCTTATTCCCAATTGTGAGAGTTTCCCTATAATACCTGAGTGGGAAATTGTGTCAAATGCCTTGGCTATGTCAGGATAGGTGGTATGCTCTGTCTTTCCCTCGTCAAGGGCCTTGGAGACTTTCTCAAAGAAGTCAACCATGTTTAATAGGCATGATCTAATCCACCTTTAATGAATCCTAACTGGGTTGGGTCCAGAGTTTGGAGATTACCTATGTTTTTGTTAATAAGGTCCACAATGATTCTTTCCATGGCTTTGCAGATGAGGCTAGTCAAGTTTAACGGCCTATAATTCCAAAGTCGGTTGATGGTCCCCCTTTGTGCAGAGGGATTACTGTTGCTGTCCTCAATTCCACCGGAACATAGCCAGTTCACAGGCTCTGGTTAAACAGGAATCCAAGTGGGTCTGCTAGGTCATGTTTTAAGTTGTTTGAAAGGCAACCTGGGATGTTGTCTGGTCCCACTGATGCTGTGTTTTTGGCAGTGGAGTGCACCAAGATAGGCTGAGGAATGGTGACAGGTATACTTTGCAGGATGACTGGAGGGGACGGGGGGTGACGTTTGCTCCAAATATGTCAGCTAGCAGGTTGTCTATTACCTCCAGTTCAGTATGGCTGGTGCCTTCCACAACCAATTCAGCACATAGCTGTGTATTCCAGTTTAGATTTTGGGCATACTTAAAGAATATCATGTGATTATCTTTAGTTAGAGAGGCTATTTTTGCTTCATAATTAGCTTTGGAGGAATTTGTTTTCTTTAAGCTAGAGAAGGAATTCATTCTCTGCTGTGCCAGTTCCCTCTTGCTGTTTGATATTAGTTTCTTTCTGTTGTTGTATAGCCTGTTTATACTAGGATTCCACCAGGGTGGCTTGTTTTTTCATCAAGATCTGTTTTTAATCCATTCAGATACAGCCAATTCTACACAACTGCTTAAGTGGTTATACAGGGCATTGGTGTACACCTCTGCATCGGAGTCT
This sequence comes from Protopterus annectens, assembly GCF_019279795.1. Classification (NCBI taxonomy): domain Eukaryota; kingdom Metazoa; phylum Chordata; order Ceratodontiformes; family Protopteridae; genus Protopterus; species Protopterus annectens. Next base: position 406,686,954 of record NC_056740.1, on the reverse strand, counting down.
GTCTTACTTGTGTTTGTGGGGGCTTTGAAATTTCTTATACCATTATTTAGTAGGTGGTAGTTTGTCTTTGAAAAATTGCTAAGCATTTTTGAGCTTGATGGGGTATCTGGTCTTATAATTACATCAAACGAGACTGATTTATGGTCAGATTTTACCATGGAGGACATCACATGGGGGGGCAATGCTTTCCCATGTTCGTGAGTACTATGTTCAGGACATTTGAGCCACTTGTGGGTGTGCTGACTAGCTGTTCCAGAGAGCATTTGCACTGAAAAAGTCCAAGAACCTCTGAGACAGCATGTTTATGGTCATGTATGTTTCTCAGTTGATGATAGGATAATTAAATTTACCCATGAGTAATGTGTTGGGCTGTATGGCAAGTGACTCCAGTATGTCCAGTGATGTGGTATGGTTTTCCTGTTTCATGGTGGAGGACCTGTAGCTAGCTATGATGTGGTAGGGGGCTTGCCTATAGTTAACTGGACATGGAGTAGCTCAAGAGAATAGTATTGTTTGACCAGTCTTGAGGTGTACTTGTCATTAATGAAGAGGTGTACTTGTCATTAATGAAGGGGGATACACCCCCTCCTTTGATTCTTTCTCACTCAGTTTGTGGTTTGAATCTATGAAAGGCATTGTAGCCCTGCATGATTGGGGTGATTTCTGTGCCTTTGAACCATGTCTTGGTGACTGCATAGATGTCAGCATCTTCCAAAGTCAGGAGTGCTTCCAGGGACTGCAGTTTCTTGTTTAGACTCCTAGCATTAAGCAGCAGTACCTTGAGTTTATCTAGGAGGATTTTGTTATGTTGGGAAGGTAGGTATTTTGACACTGCCTAAAAAAGGCATAAAAGGGGTGGCTAATGTCTTTGCCAGTATCCCAAAGCCTAGAGGAGACAGGTGCAGACCATCTCTGGCAAAACAGCATGGACTGTTGATCATGTCATCCTAGACTGACAGATATTGGATCTCCTTGGACTGACACCAGAAGCTAAGCCAATTGTTAAAGTCAATCATTATTTGTTTGTATTGTGACATCATCCTTGGAGAAGGTAGAATGTTGCTTAAGGTTAGGCTCATACTTGCCTGTGACACAATCTGAAAGCTCAGTTATGTCTCTCTTCATATAGTCCAGTGAGGTACATCTCAAGTCATTCACCCCCACATGGGCTATGATGGAGTCCTACCAATACTTGTGGTTGAGTGCTTGAGTGACTTGATGGATTCTGGCACCTGACAGTCATCTAGCCGTAATCTGTTCCTTATTCAGCCTGGTAAGGGGAACATGTGTGTGTCTCACAGTGGAGTCGCCTATGACCAATACATTAAGTTTTGTGGTGGTATACCTTATGGACTTATTTGTTCAGACACTGGTGTGTGTGTGTGTGTGTGTGTGTGTGTGTGTGTGTGTGTGTGTGTGTGTGTGTGTGTGTGTGTGTGTGTGTGTTATTATGTTTTGTTGTTGTTTTTTTCTTTTTTGCATTGTTATGTGTGTAAGTAGTTTCCATTTGGGAGGCCTTTGATCTTTTGGTAAGTTACTAGTGAGTACCTCCACATGAGTGAGTTTATGTGTCATGTTTAGTGTGGGAAGTGTATGTGTGCTGACAACCTGTTTAGTGTTTGATTTGTCCTTATGTGAGAGTCTTGCCTCCAATTTCATAGTGTAACTACATCTCTGACATAAAGTATTCGCTTGTTTACAGGAGTAAGTGGTTGTCAGTATACATGAGACAATTGATACATTGCCTCAGGATGCCCATGTCTATCAGGCTGACCAGAGAGGTGATGGAGAACTATCTGTCCATGATAACAGGCTCTTACTGTATGCTTTATTAGGGAAGAGAATGGGTTAATTTAACAGGACTGAGATGGTAGCTCTGAAAATGCAAGAGGGGCCTATACTTTGTGTAGGCTAAGGTTCATCAATAAGGCAACGCTGCTCAGTGCGCTACTGAGTTGTTCCTAGAGCAGCAGAAAAGCTTATACGGGTTTCACTGACAAGTGTTGAGGGAAAAACTGAGCTTCTAGGCTTTTGCATCTATACAGGGCACTGTTAACTGCTACTAAATGAAGAGTGGCACCACACAAACGCAAGGGTTAAATACGAGCAAAGAGAAACAAGTTTTAAGCTAACTACCAATCAGTTAAGCACACAATAAGCCTTCCACCAGCAATCCCTAACTCAGACAGGTTAGATCAGCACACTTCTGCCACAAGGGTGTAGAAAAACACCTTCTTAATTTAGAATACAGTAGACAGTCAATTATCCGAACATTGATTAACTGAAACATCAATTACCCAAGCACAGCCTTCCAAAGTTTTTAGGTAGGAAAAATCTAATTCTGATCATGTAAATGTTATAAGTATTCACGTGTACATGTTTTTTGAGCTTGTAGTGTTAAAAGTATTCTTTATTGTCTACTGAAGTCACTGAATGATTGAAAAGTATATTCCCTACATGCAGAACAAACAAGAATTTAGAAGTTTTTCATCTGATTCAATGTATGTTTGATTATCCAAACTACCCTAGGTCCCAATTAGTTTGGATAATCGATTCTCTGTTATAGCTGGTTTGGAGCCCAAGTGCAACACAAACACACAAACTACCTACAACAGCACTACATCTAACAGATGCAATGTAATGCAATGCAACGAACAACTTAAAGCAAGAAATGACAGTAGATTTTTTTTTAAACTGCTGAAGTATAGTCACAGTATATAAGAGAAGTGCAAAAAAATATTTGGAGCCCTTTTATGTATTTTCAGCTTTGATAGACCAGGTAAACACCTACTGCTGCTAGATAAATAATCCCTGTCCTCCTAATTTAAAAGCATAGTAAAGGAGTGTTCAGAGTGAAATGCTACCACACATAAACTTTAAAGGTACGAATATAGCAGTGTACTTTAAACAGCTTACAAGTCACTATACCACAGGTACCACTCTGATTCTGTCATAGTGCATGTCGGTGTTATTGTCCTTAGACATACCTTACCTGACAAAATGAAGGAAAATATTACTGATCTCTCTGAATATGTGTCTCAGACAGAGATGTGCCTTGCATTGAGCAGCATGCTACCCTCACGAAAAATAATGTCACAGTATGAACAAAAGATGATTGACTTCAATAACTGACTTAGTTTCTGGTGTCTTTCCAGGGAGATTCAATATCTGTCAGCGTGGAAGGACATGGTTAACAACCACATTCCTTTGAATAGGATGGTCTGCAGCTGTCCCCCATAGCCTTCCGAATGTTGGCTAAAACTTTATATACCACCATTTTTAGGCAATGTCAAATTGACAATCCTACACATATAGCAAATACAGCCCAAATAAACCTAAAGGTGTTACTGCTCAATGTTAGGAGCCTAAACAAGGAACTCAACACACTACAAGCTGTCCTTTATCTGGGGAATATAGACATCTGTATCATTACCAATAAATGGTTTAAATCTGAAAAAGTACTTCAGCAGTGCAAGGCTTCAGTGCCTTCCACACATTTAGTTCATCAGCTGCAGAGACAGGGACAAAAGGTGGAGGAGCCCCGATCTACATTAACAAGTATACCTCTATGTGGGTTAAACAGGATAATGCCCTGGAGTTTATCTACATGCAAATCACCACAAAGTCCCATACCATATTATAGCAAGCAGTAGGTCACCCTCTATATCCCAAAAATACAATAGCTCATACCTGCACCTCTTGGAGACACTCACCATTAAACCAAATACCCTATTCATGGGAAACTTTAAATACACTTCCATAGACTGGGTGTACATTGCCTCAAACTCACAGGCACAATGATTCCTGGACTTTATTAGCACAAGTATCATTGACCAGAAAGTGCACGCACCCTCAACAGGTTCAAATATACTAGACCTGATACTCACCAATATGGGAAATCACTGCACATCCCCCAGTGACATATCCTCACTGATGAGGTCAGACCACAAAGCTGTCTCCTTCAAAATAAAAAATCTCCATAACCTCAGCAACCCTGAAACAGTTGGAAACTATTCCAAAGTAAACTACATCCTATTAGGCAGTAGTCAGTCAAAATTCAATACCCCTCTAACCCTGAGTTCACAAAACCTATGTGGCATTGTTCACAGAGACCCAGTACAACCATGCAAATGGCTGTATAGAGGCTATTGTTCCTACTAGAAGTAAGCCCAAAACAAACTGTATAACAAAACACTGGTGGCATCTTTATCCTAGTAGGGTATATAGCAAAAGGAAAAAAGTCATGGCTAAATTCAGAGAGAAATTCCTTCCCAAGATAATGTCTTTGTTCATCAGATCTGACCATAAGGCAATATTACTTGAAATAATAATGAAATCCAGGGACCCAGTGAAACCAAAAACTTTAGGAACTACTTGAAGACTAACCTCTCTATACTAAGTGACACCATGGCTAAATTCCAAGTACCCCCAAACCCAGTATACAACATTGCATATGCTGATCTATTTCCAAAATCTCTGTACAGCCATATTGATAACTTTAGAGTGTTCCCACTTGTATTAAGAATAGGACAAACCCAAGACAAACTACCCTGGTAGAATCATGATATCAGTCTGTTATACAACAAAAGAAAAAAATCTTGGCCAAGCTTAGGAGGAACAAAACCTCACACACTAAAATCCCCCTGACCAATCTAAACAGGCAGCTAAGAGGAGTAATTAATACTTCAAAGGCTAAATTTGAAGACAAAAAATAGCTATTTCAAAGGCTAACTTTGAAGGAAAAAAAATAGCTTCTCAGGCAAAGGACAACCACAAAGCTTTCCACAGCTATGTTCGTAACCTCAGGGGAAATGCACACCAATACTTAGAACTTATTGTAAACAGCATAGCCCACACTGAACTGGAGGCCATTGCCAACCTTTTGGCTGACGTGCCCAGCTCAACCCCCCCCCACACCCCCAATATTCTAAAGGAAATCCCTCTGAGCTACACGCTCTAGGGACCTAAACCTTGTCACCACAATAAACAGGACATGCTGGAGGGATAGATTCCTGTCCCAGAGACTTCCCATACTCTGGAACAAGCTACCCATCTATGTCAAGCAAAGTTCTTTATTAGCACTCTTCAAGAAACATCTTGATGAGTGGATGGGAAATAGGAAATACACCCCGGGGATCACTTCTGTGTCTCTGCTTGACAGTGGCACAGGAAAATAACTTTCTTGGGTGGCATAAGCCAGGGAACCTTGTTGGCTAGGCTTACATAGGCCCTTGGGTCGATAGCCTAGTACCTACCTATGAACCTATGAACCTAAATACCACATACTACAATATCTCCAACCATTATTAGGGAACAGGTCATGAATGTACTTTCCAAGGCCAAAAGCACTGATATGATGGGCCCCAATAACATTCCAAGATACTTAATAAATAGCATGAAACACGATCTCTCTGGTCCGATTAAATCACTTTTCAAATGGAGCTTACAGTCAGGTTTTTGTCCAAGGAACAGAAGATGTCTGCAGTCATTTCCCTGCACAAAGGAGGTTCAACTACTTATCCAGGTAATTACAGATCCATAAGTTTCACCAGCTTCATATGTAAGGCCAAGGAAAGAATCATTATGGACATGATAAATGAGGACATAGGTAACTTGCAAACACTGGACCCATCACAGTTTGGATTTGTTAAAGGAAGGTCATGTCTATTACATATTGTGGACTTCCTTCAGATGGTCAGCAAAGCAATGGATGAGGGAAGACTGTGCACACCGCTTATTTCGACCTGGCGAAGACTTATGATACAATACTCCCTCAGGCATTATTGACAAGCTCACTAATTTAGGTATAAACCCTTTTATTGCCTACTGGATAGACAGCAGGCTCACTGATAGGACCCAGGAAGTCAAAAATAAGTAAGGCCACCTCCTCTTGGTGGAAGTCAGTCACTAGTCCCCCCAGGGCTCAGCACTAGGCCCACTCCTTTTTGGTATCTATTTTTCTAAAATAGAAGCAAATGCTAAAGGCTTATGGCTGACTACGTTTGCAGATGATTGCAAGTTGGGGGTTATCATTGACTTCCCTGCAGACACTAGCAGTCTTCAAGAAGGCTTACCTCTGACTAACAAATGGTGCCAAAGCCATGGTCTTAAACTCAATGCTAAGAAATGCATAACTGTACCCCTTGGGAAGTCAACCATCTTGAGTAATTACCATGTTGATAATATTCCCCTAAGAGTTAACCCACTGGTCGGGGAGCAGGGTACCCACAAAGACAGTAGCCTTACCTTTGGCCAACAAGTGGTTAGGACATTCTTTTATGTTGTGCAGATATAAGTAAAGGCATGACATCTAGGTCCAAAAGTCATTATCCCACTATACTCTTCCCTTATCAGACCAGTCATAGAGTACAATGCTCCCTTTGGTATGTACCTGACCAAGCATATGCAGGAAATAGAATGACCGCATGGGTTCCTTACAAAAAAAGAATATGAGGTGTAACAAACCTGCCTTATGCAGAGCACCTTAAAACCCTTTCCCTCTACTCAGTCTCCTATAGATTGCTGAGGGGTGATCTATGCCTGGCTTTAAAGGCATCTGCAAACCCCACACTTATGAATTTCCTGCATATTTATAAGTTAAACAGTACAAGAAATACAAAGTCTAGGGACCTGAATATTGTCTGTGACTTAAACAAAACATACTGGAGTGAGAGATATGTGTCCCAGAGACTGCCCATCCTATGGAACAGGCTTCCCATCCATGTTTAGCTGACTTTGTCTATCATGCAATTTAAGCGCAACCTAGACCAGTCAATTGGAAATAGGACATTCACACAGGGCCTTGCACTCATGTCCATTATGGACAAAGGTAGCTTATAAATGCCTGGCCCCTCAATGTTCTATTTGATTACAGGATGTCATTATTGTTTCAAGAAAACTTGGTTAGGCTTAGAAAGGCTGCCGCATCCTTGTCTTTAGCATAGTAACAGCCTATGAATCTATAATGATAAGAACTCTGTAATTAAACTAAACAGGAAACAAAGAAGACTAATTACATGGTCAAGATAACCTACCAGGCTAAACACACTCATGAGGCCTTCTCAGCTAAGTCCATAACCTCAAATGTAGCAGACATTATTGTGCCGAAGTGGTGGTCAGTGGCACCACATTCACTGAGTAGAGCAACATAGCGAATCTGCCGGCTGACAAATTTAACTCAAGCTTCACCACCCCATACACCTCTCCCCCTGCCTCCCCATGAAATACCTACAGTTTAACCACCCCAAGTATTGGTGTATTAGCTAGGAGCAGGTTCTGGTGGCCCTCACTAAAACTAAAAACAAAGCCTCAGTGGGCCCTGACAATATCCTGGGATGCCTCCTAAATAGCTTGAAACATGACCTATCAGGACCACTTGAGTCACTTTTCAACAATAGTCTCAAAACAGGCTTTGTATCACAAGAATAGAGGACCACAACAGTTATTCAACTTCACAAGGGTGGACTACAAACTGACATGGGAAACTACAGACCCATTAGTCTGACTAGTCAAATATGCAAAGCCATGGAATGAATTGTCAAGTAAATGATCAACAAAGACATAGGCAAGCTTTAGATGCTGGACCCAACTCAGTTTGGCTTTGTTAAGGGAAGGTCATGCCTATTAAACCTGGTGAACTTCTATCAGAAGGTTACGAACGCAACTGATAAGGGGAAAATATTGCATGCCACCTAAGTGGACTTAGCTAAGGCATATGATACAATACTCCACTTGGGTGTAGTTAACAAACTCATGGAACTGGGCATAAACCCCTACATAACTCGTTGGATTGTGAGCTGGCTCACACACAGGACTTAGGAATTCAAGATTGGTGAGACCACTTCTACTAAGTGACTGTTCATCAGTGCGGTACTTCAAGCTCTGTGCTAGGACTGCTCCTATTTGGAATTGAATTCTCAGAGGTAAAGGCTAATGTCAATGGGCCTTTGGCAGACCAGAAAATTCAGAGCTATCATAATAGATCCCTCCCATGACAACAACATCTTACAAGAGGATCTAACACAGGAAACTGTCTGGTGCCAAAGTAACAGATTAAAACTCAATGGCAAGAAATGCATTACAGTGCCTTTTGGCAAAATGACCACACAGGCTAATTACTCCATTGATAAAACATCCCTAAGATCTGACCCAGTAGTCAGGGATCTGGGATCACATGTAGACAGTAATCTGTCTTTGACCAACATGTGCCCAAGGTAGTTAGAAAATCATTCTATGTCACTCAACCTATAAGCAACAGCATGGAGCATGGCGTCCAGGTCCAAGGAAATCATAATGCCCTTTTACTCTGCCCCTGTCAGACCCATAATTTAATATAATCCCCCTTTTGGCATGTACCTTTACAGCCGTATGCAACAATTAGAATGCCCAAAAAGGTTCCTTACCAGAAGAATCCAGGGTATAAACACTTTGTCCTATATAGATTGCTTTAAAACCCTATCTCTATACTCAGTCTCCTACAGGTTACTGAGAGGCAATCTATCCCTGACATTTAAGGCATTCTCGGATCCAGCTCTGATGGATCTTTTCCATATCTGCAAAATGAACAATATCAGAACCAGTAGATCCAAGGACTTAAATTTTGCCTGCAACATAAATAGGACATGTATGCAAAAGAGAGATGTGTCTCAGAGGATGCCCTTGCTCTGTAATAGGCTGCACATCCATGTGAAGCAGAGTCTATCCCTAACCCTATTTAAGTGTAACCTTGGCCAATGGATGGAAATCTGAAATTCCTTTGGGTCTGGCCCCTGCCTCTGACACACAAAGACAAATAGTAACTATGCCTAACCTAACATACCCCCCCCAACATAACCGTTAGAAACTTCCAATTAACATACCACTCCTAATAAATGCCCATGATGCACAAAAAGAAGATTGGCCTGGGTTGCACATCTAGGCTTATAAGGGGCCTGGTGCTTGTCAATCCAGTATATATGAATGAACCTATGAAAGTTCAGTGTCCATGAAGTTAGTTTTGGCATATATGTTCAAACATTTTACATGTACCAAAAGTATCTTTATCAATTTCACACATTCCCACGTTGTGTAGGGTGTATCCATATGACCCTATTGTCTTGTCCATTTTATGCCTTGTCAGATTAATTTTGCACTCCTTCTTCAGTGCTGCCCACATCTGTCCTGCTTTGCTTCTGTTCCAACATCTGCCATATGAAAAGCCATCAAAAAAAATTACATGCTAAAAATGGCTGCATTCTAAATAAACAGTAAAATAAGGACCACCCTTCACATCCCCATGTGGTACTCCTAACGCTTGTTATCTTAAATATGCTAACATACAGTAAGTGCAAATAGTACAAAAAATAACACCCAGCTATGTTACCCACAAAGCGATCCATTTATATTTCCCCCAAAACCCTAAACATAGAATAAACTGAACAAAGATGAAAACCATTACAAATACATAAAATAATTTTTGATTCATTGAACTAACATGAAACTATAGTAAGCAATCCGAAAAAGGAATGTAAGTTCAATCAAAATGCAACATAAAATCAGAATATCAAATCACAAAAAATAGCAACTTCATCATAAACTAAAAATGTAACATGAAACAAAGAAAATGTCAGGAAAAACACCCAACAATGCCACACTACAGTGAACAAAACATCAGTGACAAGCTGTCCCCTTAATAAAACTCAACAATGCCACACTACAGTGAACAAAACATCAGTGACAAGCTGTCCCCTAAATAAAACTCAACAATGCCACACTACAGTGAACAAAACATCAGTGACAAGCTGTCCCCTTAATAAAACTCAACAATGCCACACTACAGTGAACAAAACATCAGTGACAAGCTGTCCCCTTAATAAAACTCAACAATGCCACACTACAGTGAACAAAACATCAGTGACAAGCTGTCCCCTTAATAACACTCAACATTGCCACACTACAGTGAACAAAACATCAATGACAAGCTGGCCCCTTCATAAAACTCAACAATGCCACACTACAGTGAACAAAACATCAGTGACAAGCTGGCCCCTTAATAAAACTCATCAATGCCACACTACAGTAAACAAAACATCAGTGACCAGCTGGCCCCTTAATAAAACTCAACAATGCCACACTACAGTGAACAAAACATCAGTGACAAGCTGCCCCCTTAATAAAACTCAACAATGCCACACTACAGTGAATAAAACATCAGTGACAAGCTGTCCCCTTAATAAAATACAACAATGCCACACTACAGTGAACAAAACATCAGTGACAAGCTGTCCCCTTAATAAAATGAAACAATGCCACACTAGAGTGAACAAAACATCAGTGACAAGCTGTCCCCTTAATAACACTCAAAAATGCCACACTACAATGAACAAAACATCAGTGACAAGCTGTCCCCTTAATAAAACTCAACAATGCCACACTACAGTGAACAAAATATCAGTGACAAGCTGCCCCCTTAATAACACTCAACAATGCCACACTACAGTGAACAAAACATCAGTGACAAGCTGTCCCCTTAATAACAATGAACAATGCCACACTACAGTGAACAAAACATCAGTGACAATCTGTCCCCTTAATAAAACTCAACAATGCCACACTACAGTGAACAAAACATCAGTGACAAGCTGTCCCCTTAATAAAACTCAACAATGCCACACTACAGTGAACAAAACATCAGTGACAAGCTGTCCCCATAATAAAACTCAACAATGCCACACTACAGTGAACAAAACATCAGTGACAAGCTGTCCCCTTAATAAAACTCAACAATGCCACACTACAGTGAACAAAACATCAGTGACAAGTCGTCCCATTAATAAAACTCAACAATGCCACACTACAGTGAACAAAACATCAGTGGCAAGCTGTCCCCTTAATAAAACTCAACAATGCCACACTACATCGAACAAAACATCAGTGACAAGCTGTCCCCTTAATAAAACTCAACAATGCCACACTACAGTGAACAAAACATCAGTGACAAGCTGTCCCCTTAATAAAACTCAACAATGCCACACTACAGTAAACAAAACATCAGTGACAAGCTGTCCCCTTAATAAAACTCAACAATGCCACACTACAGTGAACAAAACATCATTGACAAACTGTCACCTTAATAAAATTCAGCAATGCCACACTACAGTGAACAAAACATCAGTGGCAAGCTGTCCCCTTAATAAAACTCAACAATGCCACACTGCATTGAACAAAACATCAGTGACAAGCTGTCCCCTTAATAAAACTCAACAATGCCACACTACAGTGAACAAAACATCAGTGACAAGCTGTCCCCTTAATAAAACTCAACAATGCCACACTACAGTGAACAAAACATCAGTGACAAGCTGTTCCCTTAATAAAACTCAATAATGCCACACTACGGTGAACAAAACATCAGTGACAAGCTGTCCCCTTAATAACACTCAACAATGCCACACTACAATGAACAAAACATCAGTGACAAGCTGTCCCCTTAATAAAACTCAACAATGCCACACTACAGTGAACAAAACATCAGTGACAAGCTGTCCCCTTAATAAAACTCAACAATGCCACACTACAGTGAACAAAACATCAGTGACAAGTGGTCCTCTTAATAAAACTCAACAATGCCACACTACAGTGAACAAAATATCAGTGACAAGCTGTCCCCTTAATAACTCTCAACAATGCCACATTACAGTGAACAAAACATCAGTGACAAGCTGTTCCCTTAATAACTCTCAACAACGCCACACTACAGTGAACAAAAACATCGGTGACAAGCGGTCCCCTTAATAAAACTCAACAATGCCACACTACAGTGAACAAAACATCAGTGACAAGTGGTCCTCTTAATAAAACTCAACAATGCCACACTACAGTGAACAAAACATCAGTGACAAGCTGTCCCCTTAATAAAACTCAACAATGCCACACTACAGTGAACAAAACATCAGTGACAAGCTGTCCCCTTAATAACACTGAACAATGCCACACTACAGTGAACAAAACATCAGTGACAAGCTGTCCCCTTAATAAAACTCAACAATGCCACACTACAGTGAACAAAACATCAGTGACAAGCTGTCCCCTTAATAAAACTCAACAATGCCACACTACAGTGAACAAAACATCAGTGGCAAGCTGTCCTCTTAATAAAACTCAACAATGCCACACTACATTGAACAAAACATCAATGACAAGCTGTCCCCTTAATAAAACTCAACAATGCCACACTACAGTGAACAAAACATCAGTGACAAGCTGTCCCCTTAATAAAACTCAACAATGCCACACTACAGTGAACAAAACATCAGTGACAAGCTGTCCCCTTAATAAAACTCAACAATGCCACACTACAGTGAACAAAACACCATTGACAAGCTGTCACCTTAATAAAATTCAGCAATGCCACACTACAGTGAACAAAACATCAGTGACAAGCTGTCCCCTTAATAAAACTCAACAATGCCACACTACATTGAACAAAACATCAGTGACAAGCTGTCCCCTTAATAAAACTCAACAATGCCACACTACAGTGAACAAAACATGAGTGACAAGCTGTCCCCTTAATAAAACTCAACAATGCCACACTACAGTGAACAAAACATCAGTGACAAGCTGTCCCCTTAATAAAACTCAACAATGCCACACTACAGTGAACAAAACATCAGTGACAAGCTGTCCCCTTAATAACACTCAACAATGCCACACTACAATGAACAAAACATCAGTGACAAGCTGCCCCCTTAATAAAACTCAACAATGCCACACTACAGTGAACAAAATATCAGTGACAAGCTGTCCCCTTAATAACTCTCAACAATGCCACATTACAGTGAACAAAACATCAGTGACAAGCTGTCCCCTTAATAACTCTCAACAACGCCACACTACAGTGAACAAAAACATCAGTGACAAGCTGTCCCCTTAATAAAACTCAACAATGCCACACTACAGTGAACAAAACATCAGTGACAAGCTGTCCCTTTAATAACACTCAACAATGCCACACTACAATGAACAAAACATCAGTGACAAGCTGTCCCCTTAATAAAACTCAACAATGCCACACTACAGTGAACAAAACATCAGTGACAAGCTGTCCCCTTAATAAAACTCAACAATGCCACACTACAGTGAACAAAAACATCAGTGACAAGCTGTCCCCTTAATAACACTGAACAATGCCACACTACAGTGAACAAGACATCAGTGACAAGCTGTCCCCTTAATAAAACTCAACAATGCCACACTACAGTGAACAAAAACATCAGTGACAAACTGTCCCCTTAATAAAACCTCAACAATGCCACACTACAGTGAACAAAATATCAGTGACAAGCTGTCCCCTTAATAAAACTCAACAATGCCACACTACAGTGAACAAAAACATCAGTGACAAGCTGTCCCCTTAATAAAACTCAACAATGCCACACTACAGTGAACAAAACATCAGTGACAAGCTGTCCCCTTATTCAGTGTCTTATAGACTTTTGAGGGAAAACTTCTGTCTTCCTTACTACACCATTCCAGACCTGGTTGTCTTGGACCTTCTGTATCTCTTCAAATCCAATGGCTCCACCAATACTAGAACCAGTGACTTACATTTTCACCATCAGATAAATAAAGCAATGTGGAGGGACCTGTTTATAACTCAATGCACCCCAAACCTTTGGGATAAAGTCCTCACACATTTTAAAAAGTGCAACTCGCTATCTTCCTTTAAACAAAACTTGGGTGACTAAATGGGTATCCAAAACTTTACTATGGGATTGATTGATATGTCCCCATTGGAAAAAGGAAGTGCAGCCTGAGGGAGGGTCCTGGCAAGGTGTAAATGCTCATAAGACTTGATAGCCTTGGAAAATCTGTGACAAAGTACAGTTGATCAATAAAAGCAATTAAACATAACATGATAAAAACAAACATGGGTAAGTAAAGGGACACCCTCCCATCCTAATCTTGGTCATGTGATTCTCCAATTCACAGCGTTTGACTTTTCTGTAAAAGTAAAACATGAGTTACTTGCTGAGTGGCATGTTTATGTGTATCAGTCTGAATACAACACTTCCTTGTTCTTCTGCCTGAAGTTAGCTGATGTCTGAGAACAATGCTAATGAGTGGGTATTTCAAAACCTGTTCAATAATGCATCTTATTAAACACACTTTACAGTTTGTCATTATTTTGTTACTTTGTTACTTATCATACCACTGAAGGATCTTCCATATCAGCAGGGCAGTTGTTCCAATGGCCAGAGCTACAGAAATAGTTAAAATGGCTACAAACCAAGGCTCTGGTTCCCAGTATCCTTGTAACACTGTCACTGTTTTAATGGATCGTGTCTAGGTACAGAAAAAAATATAAGAAACTCAAGTCAGCAGTCCGAGTCAAAGTAAATTTTGTTGTCATTTAGCCTACATAAGTGCAGTCTACATGAAATTGTGTGTGTCAGGCTCAAATTGAGAAGACATATACATACATACAATAATACAATAACACATACAGTGGATATATATTCACCATTTCAGATTAGACAGATTATTCTACTACATATTACTACAGTTTAACTTATCTATAATTTTCAGCAGGTGAAAGATTTCTTATTGCACAAGTTCCTATTGCATTGTGTGATTTCAGCATGAATAAGAGGATCTAGTTAGTATAATATTACACATTCATTGTCATCTCTGTATTGTTTATGTTTAGAATCTGAACTGTCTCATGTATTTGCAACAAAAGAGTTGGCTGCGCCGTATCTTGTCAGTGTCCAGCTTCCCTGAGATTATTGCCAGAGTTCAAAAGTCTCTCTGCAGTTATAATGTTCACTTATAATTACTGATATTATAGTTATAATTATCACTGTTGTTATAATAAATTAAGGATAGTGCCTAAAAACCATAAAAATAATTATCTGTGGTTTGCAACTTCAGGTACTCTAGTCACAGGTACAGTTAACATTCCATCTCCAACTAGAATGAAATAAGGACGCTTTATCCGTATAATATTCTGTACCATACAAAGCTTGTTTTATATTCCTTAACTTATGCTAATCTGATGTAAATAAAGGATGCAAAGCAGTAGCAGTTTACACTTTTAATGCTCTGTTTGCTATATACCATTATATTCATAACATGAGAGCAGCTTATTGGCCAAATAAACAAACGTCAGCTGCAGATGATGATCAATTTGTCCATGATAGATTGTATCGCATCCATCAACCTAGAATCATCTCTGTCTGCATCTCAGATTAATGCCCAGTTGTACTCAGGAATGATAAAATGTCCAAATGTCCTTCTTAACATTTTTCAAGTATAGAGTCATAGAATACAGGAGCATATGATTGCTCACTGCAGCACGTTTGACAATATGATTTACTGAGTCTGATTAGCTGAATTTATTAATTCACTAACAACCCCCTATAATTTACCCGTCTGCAATGATATTGAGTAGGTTATATATAATGGAGACGGCTGTTGCCGTCTTCAACACATTTAGAGGAAGTTCAGCATCTCCACCATTGAAAATTTTTCAGTGAAAAACACTATTAAAATAAATTCTGTGATATTTTCTTTTGCCAAACTGTTTTTCATTCTTGTATATGTCATCCCTTAGGAGGCTGTGACAGCCATATTAGTTGTTCTCCTTTCGGCTTTTTCCGGTTAGGGGTCGCCACAGCAGAACTCCGGTCTGCTAATGATTGGCAGTACATTTTTTACGGGTGCCGAGGTGCCAGCTTGATGCCCAACCTTCAACATTCTACGCATGTCTTTCAAATGCCACTCGACAGTTGGGATGACATGCAGACTCCACACAGAAGGCGCTCTCGCCGAGAATCGAACTGGAGAACCTCTTGCTGTGACGCAACAATGCTACCGCTCCACAACATTTTAACCCATTTTTTCATATTTTGAAGAGGAATTATTTTGTAACATTCTGAAATGCAATACTCCCCTTGTTTATATCAACACAACCATGTCTCACTCAGCTGGACATAGATGTACCAAAGACCTCTCACCACATCAAAGTTATCCCATTCTCTTTTTAAAATACTTTTGCTCTACATCTGTGGGTAGTCCTTGACTATATCATGTTTAAGGAAGTCATATCCATCACGTTGGGTCACACTGACTTTCTCTTTTGTTCATGCTATTATAACAATGAATAAAATAAATGGTTCCAACTGTACAACTTCCTTTCACACAACTCATGCTGTCACATACTTCAAAATACATTTGTTGCTTCAGTTTTGATAGTAATATTGTATTTTATTTACATGTAAAAAGAAAATGACCATCACAGAAAACTTCAAACTTAAAGTCAGAAATATCAAGGATGAATAGAACCAGCAAGAAAACTAATAAACAACTAGCATTAGGTCAGGACGCAAACACACAGACACAGGTGCAAAGATGTTTGTGTAACTTGAGCACTAATCCAGGCATTCTCTAAAGTATTCAATTGTATTTATTACTGCTTGGTAGTAACCTGATTAAAGTGTAGCTATCATTCTAAGTCTTTTGGATTAAGCACTTGGGCTTCAGACCAGTTGTTTTACATTAGGAAGGTTTGTGGCATGCACTGTGGTGGCAGGACAGGTAGCTTTCATCCTTCTAAGTTGGGAACTGCTGATTGAGAGCCCAGTGTCTGTTATTCTTAAAGTGTATTAGTTCTGGTTTAAGCACTTGGGCTTCAGGCCACTTATTTTACATTAAGAAGGTTCATGGTCTGCACTCTTGTGGGAGAAGAGGCTGGACTCTGCCCTTCTGAGCTGGGAATTTCTGGTTAAAGGTTTATAGTGCCTAAATATTTGAACTGTATCTTACTGAAATTGGTACACCTTGTTTGCTGTAGCATAGACTAGATCCAGGCCTGCTGAATCTAGCTTTGTTTATATGCTTGTTGTTTGTTTGCTTGTTATTTCCTGGAACGCTAATTCCACCTAATACGCGGCTTCTCAGCTCTTCTGTGGATCACTAGTGATATCTGCATTGCTTACTGTACTTATTTCCTTGTTTCACTTGAAAGAAAGTTACTGTTTGTCATTTTTGCATTTAAGTTACCTGTAACACATTGCACTTAAGTTACCTGTCACTTGCTCACTAAAGCAATTATATAAGTCAGCACTAAAATTAAAAGCACTACACCCTCACTCCCCACTGGCCCTTGTTTTCAATTATTAAGGAATTCCCAATATTTTTCTAGCATGTCCAAAGGTCAGTTGTCAATCTCCTCTCCGGTCCAGCTGGTGAATCTGGGAATCTTGAGGCAATGTTACAACTGCCTCATGTACACAGACAACCCTCTCCTCCTCCCAACAAATTCCAACACATGTGAGAGATGCAACCATATAGCCAAACTGGAGGCTAAGCTCTCTCAACTCAGTACTGGCATAACCAGTCAGGAGGAGAAGGAAACCACACTTACTACAATTCCAGTCTCACATAGACCTACCACGACAGCAAACCAAACACATAATCACACAAAAACATACCCGGAGGCTCTAAATAAAGATCTGCCTAAGCAGCAGAGACCTCCAAAGCAGACACCCAAGCAACCGCTACCCCAAAACAAAACACGTGCAACACATATCTCACAAAGCCAGTGTGCCGAACAGTCACAGCCCTTAAGACTAAAAAACACACCTGATACACTTGTAATAGGTGACTCTATCGTCAGGCACACTGACGTCCCGCTCAACAGGCTGAACAAGGAGAGGGTCATGGTGAGCAGCCTGTCAGGTGCTAGGATCCGCCACATAACACAAGCACTCAGGTCACTCCAAGGCAAGTACAAATATGACTCAGTCATTGTCCATGCTGGTGTGAATGACCTGAGACGTACCTCCCTGGACTACATGAAAAGAGACATAAAGGAGCTCTCTGAGCATGTAGCCCAGGTCGGTATGACCCTGACCTTGAGTAGCATCTTACCTTCACCAAGAATGATGCCACAATATGAAGACAAGATGATCAATTTCAACAATTGGCTTAAGTACTGGTGTCATTCAAAGGGGATCCAATGCCTGTCAGCTTGGGATGATATGCTCGACAAGCCACGATGCTTCGCTAGGGACGGCTTGCACCTGTCACCCCTGGGCTTTCGGATATTGGCAAAGGCTCTTGCTACCCAGGCACGGCTCAAAAGACAAACCCACCTCCGTACGTATCACAAGGGATAAGAAACTAAGAGTAATGCTACTCAACGCCAGAAGTCTAAACCTCAAGATGCATGCACTCAAAACTCTCCTTAGCATGGAGAACATTGATATATGTGCAGTAACAGAAACCTGGTTCAGGGCTCCTGAGAGCACCCCAGCACTACCAGGTTATACCTCCTACCATGCTTTTCGGCCCCAAAACTTGGACCGAACCACAAAAGGAGGGGGAGTATCGATATTCATCAAAGATACCCACACCTCCAGGTTGGTGGCAAAGCACGAAGCATCAGAGACTATCCATGTGCAACTAACAGTGGGTAAAACTGCCTTCCAGTTTATAGCCTGCTACAGACCACCCTCCCAAACCCAGGAACCCCACTTGGCCTTCCTGAGAACACTGGAAAATATGAAGGTCTCTCCAAACACCATTATATTGGGCGACTTCAACTACCCAAACATAGACTGGGAGCATTACTCTAGCTCCAACACCTAGCCCAAAGGTTCCTAGAATTTATAAACTCAAATGCTATGGAACAACTTGTTACCACTCCCACAAGAGGGGAAAACATACTGGACCTGATCATCACCAACATGGGGACTCTATGCTCCAGACCAGAAGTGTATCGCTCACTGGTAAGATCAGACCATAAACTAATCTCACTGGATATTCACATCCCGACCCCACCCCCTGCCCAGAAAACCACAGTGAAAACTTCTAAAGCAAATTTCACACTCCTCAAAACCGAGGTGGAATCCTTCAAAACCCCCGGGCCTGTGGAAAATACGGCCCAGACCGCAGAATCCTTTATAAACGCATTCTATGAACACCTTCAGGAATGCATGGATCATGCGATCCCAAATAAAACCAAGACTCAATTCTTTAAAGGCAGACGTCCTGTCTGGTGGACCCCAGCCATAAACAAACTATACAATAGAAGGAGGAAGCTACTAAATGATAGAGCAAAATCCCAAAAAGGGAAGGCATCACTGATCAGTATTAGCAAAAAACTACGGGCACTCATAAAATTGTCTAAGGCAAACTTCGAGAGAAAAATTGCACAGGACACTAAGGATAATCACAAGGCTTTCTTTAGTTATGTTAGGAACCTGGGTGGTAATTCCCAGATATGCTCAGAATTAGTCCAAAATGACAAAAAATGCACTGAACCCACAGACATTGCCAACATCCTAGCTGACAGGTTCAGCGCAAACTCCCCCACCAAAAGGGCAAATATCTATCCCAGCAGAGTGCTGCCCCCCTGACATCTCAGATGCTCAGGTAAGAGCCGCCCTCTCCAAAGCAAAAAAACACAGCATCAATGGGACCAGACAGTGTCCCAGGCTGCGTCCTACATGAACTCCAAGAAGAGCTAAACCCAAACATAAAACTACTGTTCAATCTCAGCCTTACTACAGGATATGTGCCCAAAGAGTGGTGTACAGCAACAGTGGTCCCTCTCCATAAAGGTGGTGCCTCAACGGATCCTGGAAACTATCGTCCAATAAGCCTGACTAGCTTGGTCTGCAAAGTTATGGAAAGGATCATCATGGACCTCATAAATAAAGATATTGGGGACCTACAGACACTGGATCCTACCCAGTTTGGCTTTGTTAAGGGCAGATCCTGCCTCTTAAACCTGGTTGATTTCTTTGAAACAGTCACCAAGGTGATTGACGAGGGGAAGGTGGTCCACATAGCCAACCTGGACCTCGCAAAAGCCTTCGATACAATACCCCACTCAGGCATTATAGATAAGCTCACCAGCTTAAATATAAACCCCTATGTCACTAGATGGATTGCAAACTGGCTCAAGGACAGAACCCACATGGTTAGAATTGCTGGAGCCATGTCAGACTCCAAACCAGTTACAAGTGGTGTCACACAAGGCTCAATCCTGGGACCTGTCTTGTTCGGTATATATTTCTTGGAGGTACAGGCCAACATGGAAGGACTGTGGCTGACCAAGTTCACAGATGACTGCAAACTGGGTGCCATAATCGACTCTCCAGCCGACACAAGCATCCTCCAAAAGGGCCTCATAGAAACAGACAACTGGTGCCAGAGCCATGGCCTCAAGCTAAATGCCAAAAAGTGTATAGTCATCCCCTTTGGCAAAAACAAAGTGCCCATAAATTACCACATAGGTGGTAATCCATTAAGTACAGAAGAAGTAATTAGGGACCTGGGGAACCAAGTTGATAGCAATCTCTCATTTGACAACCATGTGGCCAAAGTAGTTAGAAAAACATTTTATATAGCCCACCTAATCATGAAGGGATTCACATCTAGATCAGGGGAGGTCATCGTGCCTCTTTACTCATCCCTCATCAGGCCCATAATTGAGTACAATACCCCTTTTGGGATGTACCGTACCAGACACCTGCAGCAACTGGAAAGACCCCAAAAGTACCTCACCAAGAGGATCAAAGGGCTCAAACAGATGCCATATGCTGCCCGGTTAAAGAAACTCCAGCTCTACTCAGTGGCATACCACCTGTTCAGAGGTGATCTGTGCCTGACGTGTAAAGCCATGTCCAACCCGGAATTAATGGACATGCTGCACCTCAGAAAATCCAAATCCCATCGAGCCACGCTCGAGAGACTTGAACCTCAGCACTGAAATAAATAGGACATGCTGGAGGGACAGATTCATAACCCAGAGGCTCCCTTCACTCTGGAATAAAATCCC
Organism: Protopterus annectens; assembly: GCF_019279795.1. Lineage (NCBI taxonomy): Eukaryota > Metazoa > Chordata > Ceratodontiformes > Protopteridae > Protopterus > Protopterus annectens. The sequence goes on along the minus strand of NC_056740.1, from coordinate 406,666,124 downwards.
AGTCCAGGTTAGGCAGAGTCCCTCATTGACTCTCTTCAAGAGGAATCTTGATGAGTGGATGGGAGATCGTAGGTTTACCCCGGATATCACTTTTGTGTCACTGTTAGACAGAGGCACAGTATATTAACCTCGAAAAAGGGCATAGCAAAATAAATTTAAAATGGGTGGCGAAAGCCAAATACATTCTGGCTAGGCTTATAAATGCCCTAGGGCAGATAGCCTAGTATGAACCTATGAACACACAGACACAGATACAAACACACAGACACAGATACAAACACACAGAGACACACAGGTACAAACACAAACCCACACAGAGACAAACACACACAGACACAGATACAAACACAAACACACAGCCACAGATACAAACACACAGACACAGATACAAACACACACAGACACAGATACAAACACACACAGGCACAGATACAGACACACAGACACAGATACAAGCACACACAGACACAGATACAAACACACACAGACACAGATACAAACACACACAGACACAGATAAAAACACAAACACACACAGGCACAGATACAAACACACATAGACACAGATACAAACACAAACACACACAGACACAGATACAAACACACAGACACAGATACACACACACACACACACACACACACACACACACACACACACACACACACACACACACACACACACATACACACACACAGATACAAACACACACAGACACAGATAGAAACACACACAGATACAAACACACACACACACACACACACACACACACACACACACACACACACACACACACACACAGATACAAACACACACACACAGATACAAACACACACATATATACATGTGCACCCCTGCAAAAAATGAAAAGGAATCTAACATAAATGAAAGAAAAGGGTAAAACAGTATAGAACATTAGACAAATATATCACCCTCTTCTCTCTAACTGCAATAAGAAAGTACAGTTGTGTACCTACCATAAATGTAGATGTTCGAGTGGATTCACTGTTGCAGTCATTACACTTGGATTATCCTGCTGGCAGGCTACCCGCAGTCGGCCTGAATTCCAAAGTCTTGGTCCGGCATTGGTTGCTGTTGCCTCTTCCCTGACATGAGTGCGCCAGGGGTATAAAAGATGCAGCCAACGCCATTTTCTTCAGTTTTTCTTGCCCCAGATGTCAGGTGCCCCCAAAAGGGTAGGCTAAAAAAATTCTGATCATAAAAAAGCATGCACATAACCTTCATCTACAAGCAAATACACCACATATGTTGTATAGAATAGAGAAGTACAGATAAGTCCCAGCAATGAAAGGGGGATGGTGGGTGGGTAACCTGGACTGCAACAATGAATACACTCGAACATCTACATTTATGGTAGGTACACAACTGTACTATGTTCATTGTGTTTCACTGTTGCAGTCATTACACTTGGGTTGAATCCCAAAGCTGAGGTTGGGTGGCTGGGTCTAAATAGAATTAGGAGTGGCTATGAGGCCCTGCAGAACTGCAGTGGCAAAGCCTGCTCTGGATTTAGAGTAAAGAGGTAAGTGGTAGTGCTTTGTAAAAGTGTGCACTGAAGTCCAGGTTGCAGCCTCCAACATTTCCTTGGTTGGTACTCCTCTGAGGAAGGCTGCTGAAGTGGCTGCTGCTCTGATAGAATGTGGCCTAATGTTCTTAGGCACTGATTTGCCATGTTGTGAATAGCAGAAAAGAATGCAGTGGCCTATTCATTTTGAAATAGTCTGTTTTGAAATAGCTTTTCCTTGCGATCCTGCAGCATATGCCACTAAGAATTGCTCAGTCTTTCTGAAAGCTTTAGTTTTGTCCAAGTAAAAGCGTTGCTGTCTGTGTATGTCCAAAGAATGCAGAAGTCTCTCCCCCTTATTCTGCGGGTTTGGATAAAAGGTAGGCAAATGTATGGTTTGGTTAAGAGCCACACTGGACACTACCTTAGGCATAAATGTTGGGTTTGTCCTTAGAGAAACCCTGTCTGGATGGAAAATAATAAAATGTTTCACAGCCATTAGTGCCTGTAACTCTGAGACTCTTCTTGCTGAAGTTATTGCTAGGAGAAGAGCTGTTTTCCATGACAAGTATTTTATCTCAGCTGTATTGGCTGGCTGAAAAGGAGGCAGTGAGAGTTTTTCCAAGACAAAATTGAGGTCCCATGTAGGTATTGGAGCTCTCTTTGGAGGTCTTATGTTTTTGGCCCCTCTGAGGTACTGCCTTAGCAGTGGATGTGAAAAAATAGGCAGTTCCGTATTGTAATGAGCTGAAATGGCAGAGGCATGGATCTTAATTGATGAGAAGGATAGGCCTTTTTCCAGCATCTCAGTTAGGTATTGTAAAATCTGAGGAATATTTGGTACAAGCGTGTCAATTCCCTGTGCCTGGTTCCAAGCACATAATTTCTTCCATTTTTCTGCATAAGATTTTCTGGTGCTGGGCCTCCTGGCCTCCAAAATAACATCCATAACTGCTTTAGAGAGAGGTGTGTTCTGAATGGTTACATTATCCGCCATGCAGCCAGATTTAGGGTTTTGAGTTGGCTGTGTAGGATCTAATTGTTTTGTTGGGTCAGCAAATGAGGAATTTGAGGTAATGTCCAGGCTGGGCCTTGAGACAAGCTCTTTAGGATTGGGTACCAGTGCTGGCGTGGCCAGTCTGGGGCAATCAAGATCATTTTTGGCTTCTCTTGTCTGACCTTTAGGAGTACCTTGGGGAGGACAGGCAGAGGAGGGAAGGCATATACTGTAAGGGCTTTTCAGCTGAATGAAAGGGCGTCCACTTTTCATGCTTGTTTGTGGTAAATCCAAGTGCAAAATCTCTGTAGCTGGCAGTTGTGAGGGGAGGCAAATAGATCTATGTCCGGGCATCCCCATTTCCCTGTTATCATGCTGAATATTTGTGGATCTAGTTTCCACTCATGAGGATCCATGATGTTTCTGCTTAGTTCGTCTGACAAAGTATTTGTCTTTCCTGAAAGGAATTGTGCTTGCAGGTGTACTTGATACTTCAATGCTGTGTTCCACAAAATCATGACTTGTCTGCAGAGGGGTTAGGAATGTGTGCCTCCTTGCTTGTTTATGCACCACATGACTGTAGTATTGTCCGTCTTTATCAGTAGTTGTCCTGGATAAAGTAGGTCCTTGAAGGCTGTCAGGGCATTTTGTACAGCTAGCATCTCTTTTTGATTGATATGAAGATGCATTTGGCTTGTGGGCCATGTACCCTGAATACATTTTCCTGCCATGTGTGCCCCCCAGGCATAATCTGATGCATCTGTTGTTAGTGTCTACCTGGCTGTGGGTAAAGTGAATGGCTGTCCCTTGCTGTGGTGACAGGCCTGTGCCCACCATTGAAACTCCTGTTGCAGGCAGGGAATGAGAGTAATTAATGTTTCCAGGCTGTGGCAATGCTGAGTCCAAACACTTTTTAGATACCATTGTAGTTTCCTCATATGCAGTCTTGCATATGAATTAGTAGAATGCAGGATGCCATGTAGCCCAGAGCCTGCAGAATTTTTCTTGCAGATAACTGGGTCTTTGTTGCCATGTTTTCGAAGTAAGAAATCAGTTGCCTTTGTTTGTCTGGCATGAGATAAGCCATCTGGGCAGTTGTATTTAAGCTTGCACCCAGGAATATTATCTCTTGTAGAGGGTACTAGTTTTGATTTCTTTTCATTTACTGTGTACCCTAGGCAAATTAGTAATCTTTTTACAAACGCCAGATGCATTAGTAGAATGTCTTTGGTCTCTGCTTGAATAAGGCAGTCATCCAAGTAGGGATATATTTGATTCCTCTTTGTCTGCAAAATGCAATTACTGGTGACAGGTATTTTGTGAAGACCCTGGGCGCAGTAGATAAGTCAAGGGGCAGTGCAGAGAATTGGTAGTGCATTGGGCCAGCTATGAATCTGAGGTATCTTCTGTAAGATTGTCTGATTGGGACATGCAGGTATGCCTCTTTGAGGTCCAAAGTTACAAGCCAAGCCTTTTTGCCCAGCATGGGCAGAAGCTGCTGCAGGGTCAACATTTTGAATTTTGGAACATCCAGAAAAGTATTTAGAATAGACAGGTCTAGAATTGATCTCCAGGCTTTGTCCTTTCTTGGTACTAAGAAAAGTCTTGAGTAAAATCCTTGTCCCTGCTGTTGTTGTGGCATTGGCTGAATAGCCCTCATGTCCATGAGAGATGAAACTTGTTTTTGTGCCTCTGCCCATTGATTGTGTGGCAGGTCTGGCATACCTTTTGCCTTTGGAAGGATGTGAAAGTGGAACCTGTAGCCCAGAGAGACTATATTTAAGACCCATTTGTCCTGGGTGATCCTGTGCCAGTTTTGAGAAAAAAGTGCTAGCTTTCCCCCTAAGGGTGCTGCCAAAAGATAAGTGCTTGGCATTGGCAGAGGGAAGTCATTGGGACTGTTTCCTATAAGGCTGTAATTTGTCTTCTCCGCTTTTGTAGGTAGAAGCACCCCATTGTTTGGGCCTGTATGAGCCCTGGGGCTGTTGCCTGCCTCTAGGGTGTCGGAATCTGCCTCTTTGTGGTCTGTCTGACACTGAAAAGGACCAATTCTTAGAAGGCCAGTTCCTGCTAAATCTAGGTGGCTGTACCTGTAAGAAATCCTTTACTGTCTGCATAGATTAAGCTTTATCCTCCATTTTCTTCAACACCTCTTCTGCCCTAACACCAAACAAAATATCATGCTGTAATGGAGCATCCAATAATTTTGCTTTAACATGATCAGGCAGATTCTGTTCCTTTAACCAAGCATGCCTTCTAATAACAGAACCTGTAACAGTGGCCCTACACGAGGCCTCCAGTGAATCATAGCCACATTGCAAAGTATGTTTTCCCACTTGTCCAGCTGCATGCAATAAATCCTGCAAATCTTTGTTCTCAGAACATTCAGAATTTGTCAACATTTTTTGTTTTAACAAAGACATTAAGTATTGCTGATATTTGAGCATATGAAACTGACAATTTAAAGCCCTTACAGCCAAGGTAGCAGAAGTGTAAACTTTTTTCCCCCATCTGTCCAGAGCCCTATAATCTCTATCCGAGGGGACAGGGTTTTTAGCAGTAGCAGCCTTCACCCCTTTGGGACCCTGTGAGATAGTTTCTGGGTCAGCAGCAGGGTTTTTATATAGAAATTTATGGGAGTCTGGAACCCTGTAGTATCTGTCCGGCTTAACAGGAGCAGGAGGTAAAGAGTCTGGAGACAGGCCGGACTCTGAGAATACATCATCTACTATGTCTAGAACAGGGGGAATTGCAAGAGGCCTGTGCTGAGGTAATAAAAGAAAATCTCTAAGCCTTTTCTTAGAATCTGAATAATCTTGGCTCTCCCAGTGGAAATGCTCCCTCATGGTATGCAGGGTTTCTCCAAATGAGTAATCCTCAGGAGGAGAAGCTGAAGGGATAGAATCTTCAGCATCAGAATCCTCATAAGGAGGAATAGAATATCCCTGTTCTGAAGAGGAATCAGAGGAAATGGAAACCTGGTCAGAGGAATCATATTCAGTATCTTGCCTAGGCCTCTTCTCAGGAAGGGGATGGGAACCCCTGATCAAAGTAATTAGGTCTTCGGCCATTTTGAGCATCTGTTTCTTAGGCATGGAAGTCTGTCCTGGAGAATACTGTACTTGTTTCCTTGTCTTTAAAACTGTTTTAGACTTTGTCTTGGATGCTGAAGTAGGCTTTATATAAAGTTGTGTAGGTCTGAAGACACCCTCAGAAGCCGATGTCTGCTCAGCGGCTCCGGACCCATCTGAGGGATTAATTTCCGAAGGACCAATACCTTGAGTATCCAGAGGCCTAGTTGTCTTCACGTCGGAGTCAGAGGCGGCCTGTGGCTCTGAGGTAGCGGGAGTCAGGGGCTGCGAAAGTGCCTCACTGAGCACTGGCAAACCGGTGACTGGCCTAGAAGAGGCTTCGTCGTCGGTTTTGGACCTCGGATGCCTGTCCTTTTCTTTATCCTTGCGCTTTTTATGAATTCCGGTCGTCAGTTGTTCCGACGGCATTATATAGTTAAATCTTCTTCCAAAGTAATGAAAAGCAAAATCGTACCGATGCTTAATCGTGCGTTGGTTAAACCTAGCGCAAAACCGACAACTAGCAACGTCGTGGTCAGGGCCTAGGCAAGGAATACAGTAAGAATGAAAATCCTTATGAGGTATTTGCTTCCCACAAGAAATACAATTGTTAACTTTTTCTGACATCGGTTTGGAGCAAGAAAAAAGTTTCCCCAATGGGGTACTTAGCTTTATTGAAGACTTTGGATCTGAAATTCAATTTCAAAAATCTCAGGAGTCGGCCGACCGGCACTTGCGAACTGCTTTTGCTTTGGGCACCGCGCGGCAAGAAAGACTGAAGAAAATGGCATCAGCTGTATCTTTTATACCCCTGGCGCACTGACGTCAGGGAGGAGGTGACAGCAACCGACGCCGGACCAGGACTTTGGAATTCAGGCCGACTGCGGGTAGCCTGCCAGCAGGATAACCCAAGTATAATGACTGCAACAGTGAAACACGATGAACATCTGGTCCTTAAACACTATCCCCTCTGCAGAAACCAAACCAGACAGTAGCTGGCTCAAAACAAGAGGGAGTTGCAAAGGGAGCATCAGGCACTAATGGACTGTGGTAACAACAACTGCAGCAGTACCCAGTGTCATGCAGATACAAGGTCAAGTTCTAGAATCAATGTTAATGAGCAAGGGACAAAGATGATCCCTTTATGGAAGCAGTGGCATGTTATATTGAGCAGAGCAATGGACAGGCGAAGTATTACACATCAGAATTATTACTATTCCCAGGCCCCATCTATTTTATGGACAAGTTGCAAACAGTATTTTCTTTGCTAGCGCTTAAAAATCTGGATAGCAAGACAATGGAAAGGTATCCAGAGAAAGGACAAGAAAAGAGGATTTACTCAAAAATGTTCCTGCTTCCAAAGTTAAGAAAGCAGAAAGACAGTGTTCTATAAAAGTCTGCAGACTATTACAAGTGTAGACAATAACTAGAGGTCAGAATCAAACCATGTGCCTTATTTTTGGGAGGAAACAAAAAACATTAACCATTATGCCAACCCCTCAGCCTTATAAAGAAAAGTTGAGGATACTAAGTCCACAGACCTTCTTCCACTCCTACAACAAAATGTCTACCTGATGACTCTGCACTCTTGAGGCTCAGGGTAATAAACACCCATTTTCAGTCTATCACCTTGTCTTTTCGCCTTTCTACCTTCAGTATTTACAAAATGTGTAGCAGAAGTATTTGCATACCTGAGGCTAAAGGGATTTCTGACATATCCTTGTTTGGATAAATGCATAATTCAGGCAGAGTCCACAGTTATTCCTTAACATAGAGATGACAGATATAGTTCTATTTCAGAAAAATAAATTCCTAAGAGTGGGTTTAAATACAAAGTCATGAATTATATTTTCCACCTCATCAAAACAGAATTCAGAAGATGATTTTAATGGAATTTTTTAGTCTAACTATGAAAGAAAGATATTTAACTGATAGGACATACCAGAATATAATAGAATAAATATTCTTCACTATATTAATTGTTGTTTTGGGCATTGCTATATGTGAGAAAGTACACTATTATATCAGAAATCTTTGAAATAAGAAGGGCCCATACCTCTCAACTGTCCAGATTTTTGCAGAATGTCCATATTTTTGCCTCATATTTTTGGTCGGTTTCTCATAAAATCTGTGGTTTTCAGGAAATCATTGATTCAAAAGATTCAAAAGAAACGTTATTGTCATTTAGGAAACACAAGTGCTACCTGAACGAAATTTCGAGTGTCAGCTCTTTTACAGGAAAAAATAAACACAAAAAGACAGACATTATAGATGTTAAAGAATAAACAATAAGTATAACACAAAAATAAATATCTAGGAGGCTGACGCACATGCTTGTACACTATAAACACTGGACAACACTGAGTTCTATACTATGTTTGTTACAGGTTAATGAGATGTGATCTATGCCTGACATACAAGGTGTGACGCCCCTGCACTGGCCCAGTAATCAAGGACCCTCAGTCCTCACCACTAGCACTAGTGAGGGATGTGCACATTGGGAGGATGACAAGTATACACACACAGTACAGTACAATTTCCCTTAAGAGCACACAGAGATCACAGTCAGTCTGGGGCTGGCTCCGCCCTATTTCTCCAGATTCCCAATAAGACTCTCCACTGGCACAGCTATAAGGTTAAGATCTCAGCTGAATGGTCAAGCCAAAACCTCCAGCACCCTCTCTGTCCTACTAGTGCTTGGTCCCTGCCCAAGTAGCTGACAAACACACACTTTGAAATTTGATTTATATACAAACACATGGACAGTCCTGGTGAAGGCTGCCATAGGTTTACTAGCTTTGCCCCCTTCTGCCCAGATTATAAAGTAGTTATCACTGCCACCAACCACCCTTATTTATCAGCTACTATAAGGACCTTACCTAAGGGTGACCAGTTCTACTGTGTGATGTTACTATTATCCAAATGGTAAGCATGTCCATGACATTTAAGGCTATTGGAGTGGCCTATACAGTGTCACCAAATACATATGCAAGTACTCTAAGAGCTCAAATATCTCTAAACAAACCAGCCACAATTAAAAGGTTTAAATATATTTAATAATAAATAATAAAAGAACAAGACAATACTCAATAACTCAACACAGTAAATGCAGAGTTCAGAATCACAGGAAATATTTTAAAACAACATTGCAGGACAGTCTCACATAAATACAGAAAACATCTAAACTAATCTTACTATATTCCTATCTATCTCTAAGAGAGATTACTGTAATCTAGTACTTACTGTTAACAAGGCAAGTGCTGATGAGAGGATGTTTCCAGGTCCAAAGACAAATACAAAATACCCAGTCTCCAAGAGAGTTCTCAAATTAATATGAAAACATCACTGCTGGGTCAGCTGGATGACATCACTATTTGTCATCTGCCTTCAGTTCTCAGGCTAAACAGATACCAACAGAATTGAACATTTTCTGTCAAAAATACTTAACTCTCAGAAGTTTGACTAGAACTGGAAGTCGTAAAACAGTTAAACACTTTTACATTTGAAACCTAGTAATTATTTCTGTTTCCAGACAACAGAAAGAACTTTTAGCTGTAGACATCCTGTCTTCTTGCTGAGATAAACACAATTATAAAACAATTCACTTATTTTCTTAGAGTTTGCAAGTTAACTATGTTCTTTTCCAGTAGGGTACACTGTGGTAACATTCTTGAAGCTCAGTACTGAACATACAGTTCAACACACACTTCTGCACCAGTAGTTTAATATACACATAATGTATAGTTCTCTTAGATTTGTAAGATAAGCATACAAATCATATTAATATTCACAAAAGACATAGAATTATTTACAAAAGTCCAGCTAGCTGGGCTGGCAGCCTCATACAAGGCATCCTCGGATCCAGCACGGATGGACCTTTTGCACGTCCACAAAACAAATCACATCAGTACCACTAAATCCAAGGATTTCAATTTTGCAACATACATAAAACATGTTGGTAAGACAGATGTGGATCTCAGAGGATCACTGTGCTCTGGAATAAGCTCTCCATCCATGTAAAGCAGAGCCCATCCCTAACTCTATTTAAGAGTAACCTTGACCAATGGATGGGAAATTGGAAATTCAAACCTGTTCCAGACCCCATGCCTCTGATAGACAGATGCAGACAGTAATATCCAAACTAACACACTCCCCACATAACCTCTAGAAACGTCTTAACTAACATACTCCCACCTAACAAATGCCCATGATACACAGAGGTGCAATTAGGTTGGATTGCATGGCTAGGCTTATAAAGGGTTTTGTGGTCATTAGCCTAGTATATAACTATGAGCCGATTAATCTATAAAGGAGATATATACAGTGTTTCATAAGGATAGGATGCCTTTAAGAGTAGAGTCTTGCTTGGTCCCCTCTGTTTATAACTGCATGTTGGAGCAGTCTGTTCAGCTTTCAAATTTCCAATTGGAAACAGAAAAGCAAGTGGAAATTTTACACTTCATGGGTGTTCACAGAGCTCTGACATAATATACATTAAGGAAAATACAAATGAAGGATTAATCTCAACATAGCCATTATGTGTTAAGTACAACTAATTTAACAAAAAAAATACCACAAAGGAAAAGCAGTGGATGAATAGGAGTCAGCAAAAGTTTTCAGTTTCAAAATAAATGAAGAAAAAAATACATTCAAAATAAGTGCTTTTGTCTCATTCACTTTACAGAAACTCATCAGACTGTTAATAGAAAAACAAACTTCTGGAATATCAGTGAAAAGGAAACTGAAGATGGTAAATGTGCTCAAAATGTCACATAACGCCAATGTACCCAACAAAATATAAATGTGCCACATGCAAACTGCTGCAAGCTGTATCAGTAATAAATTTAAAAGGCTGTTATCATCTTTATGTCAATGGAATGTATGAATGTTGAACAGAAACAAACTGATAGTAGAAAAAAAACTTAAAGATAAATACATCATCAAAACAAACAGCTCACATGACTGAAGCAAATTCAACCAGGCACAGGAGAATCAGAGGGTCAAAGTGGCAGACAACAAGTAAAACAACAAAAAAGCCCACTCGATCCACCACAGCATTCATAAAAAATGTTTCATGATAAAATACTAACAGAACAACAATTAGGATGAGCACTTTCAAGCTGAAGCTCTTCTTTAGATCCATAAAATCAAGAAACATCACAGCATTTAAAAGCCCTCTAACAACCAATGAAAATGTTTAATGCAGACAACACTGAAATAAGATCTAAAAATGTTAGGTCAATCAGACATCAAATTAACCAATAAAAATTTACGTTATGGTCTACGCCCCCTTAAGGCCAGTTTCAATGGCAACTCTACATTCAAGCCAGGAGTTCAGTCCGCTTGTAAGTCAGCTATCCATCTGACTTCACTTAATTCAGTCTGTAGGCATAAATCACCACCCCTTATACTAGCCTGCTGAACATATAAAACCATAAATACAAAGGAGTGATCCGGAGAGGACATAACATGCTGTGCTAAAGCATTATGTGATATCCCCAAGCGCATGTCTCTCACATGTTGTAAAATATACTCTTTTAACATGCAGTTGGTCTTGCCCACATAAAAAAGTGCATTTCAAGCACTTGGCTAGGTAAACTAAATCTTTGTTCTACAGTCAGCATATGCATTTAACCTGTAGGTTCATTTGTTCACTGGATGTTTAAAGAAATTGTACTGATCAATAAAGCTACACCCCTTACAACTTCTACAAAGGAAAGTACCAACCCTACAAGACTTAATCACACGAGAAACAGGAGAATACAGAAATTAATCATCACAGAGTAACCATTTCAAATTCAAAGCATTTTTATAACTGAAAGATAGGGTTGGACCCACTATAATCTGGATTTTATCATCGGAATGCAAAATCATCCAATTACTTTTGATTACCCCACGGATTGTATGCATATCACTACTGCATCTTATGACAAACCTTGGGTGTCTATTTCTCTCCCTCATCAGTGTAGCTGCAGGATCCTCATTCATCTGTGAAATCAAAGAAATTGGTCACTGCACTCGTTAGGCTTTTGAAACTTAAACTATGGTTTACCCTTTGTCCATCTCAATGACTGATGGATGGTCTCCACTTTTTCAATTTCCCATTTGGAGTAACCTTGTTCCTTGAAACAAGTCAGTAAATCATCAACTTCTTCAGCTTACATGTCATCATTGGTGCAAAGTCTAGACGAGTGCATTATCTGGCCCTTCATCAAATTACCAAAAATGTGTTGTCGATGCATACTATCACACATCAGCAAGCTGTTCTTCCAACACGGTTTATGATGTGTCACTGTCTGTAGACAGCCATCCCTATCTTTGGACACTTTAACATCTAAAAAGTCTATTTCCTGGCTGGAAAAGTGGACAGTAAAGCCAAGAAAATTAGTACTATGCTCCAAGTAAGAAACAAATTCCTGTAATTGTTCTCTAGTGCTGGCCCAAAGAATAAAAAGATCATCCACAAACCTCTTATAAAAATGCAAAATGCCTCTCCAATGGTTGTTTACATTATATAGGTGCTGGTCTTGCCAATATGCTAACACTAAATTAGCTTATAAATGCTGTGATATGTATTGATTTTATGGATCTGAAGAAGAGCTTCGGCTTGAAAGCGCTCATCCTAGTTGTTTACAAATGCCGTGGTGGATCGAGTGGGCTTTTTTGTTTTTAGCTTACATGATTGACTGATTTTCTGTTCAGTAAATGTCTAAAAGCATAGCTTCATTAAACTTTGGTAGTGCATACCTCCAAACAAAAACTGCAAGGTGTGCTTCTTGTATTCGGTTTGACTTATATTTTAAATTAGTATTTTGTGTGTGTGTGTGTGTGTGTGTGTGTGTGTGTGTGTGTGTGTGTGTGTGTGTGTGTGTGTGTATGTGTGTGTGTGTCTGTATTTGTGTTTGTGTGTGCGTGTGTCAGTATTTTTGTGTTTGTGTGTGCATATATATGTTTGTATGTGTTTGTGTGTGTGTGTGTGTGTGTGTGTGTGTGTACGCATGCGTGTTCATATATCCTGTTGTGAAGTGCCCTTGCTCTTCTTCCTACATTAAAGAATTTTGCATGCAGAACTTGCAACAACATATACAGCATAACTTAAATTATAGGTAAGAATCCATTATAGCTGAAAGTTCTTCTGTCTTTGCAGGACTATAATAATTGTGAGCTTTGAGCTATACATTTGCACGGAGTGCATTCCTCATATTTATGATTTTTATTTATTTATCTTCTTATGGAAATTTTATTATTGGGAAAGTCCAAATGGGTAGGAGCCCATTTTCAGCGGAGGCCTGAGAAGAAAAGGTCCGAAGTATTACAAAACATTTTAAGCATAATAATTTTACATTCTTTAAAAATAATACAAAAAAAATACAGTTTAAATAATTATACAAAATTAGGCATGATATAAAATCATTGGTTAAGAATAGATACAAGTTGTATGACAATAATTTAATAGAAAGATTTTAGCCAGTTTACAGAGAAATTAAAGGTAAGTTAGTATAATACCAGTCTATATCACTTTGTCGAATCACTATTTAGTATACTCCTCTTCTTTGAACAACTATTCAGTGAACAAACTAATCAACTAACTAAGTTTTTAGTGAAAAATGTTTTAAGGTAAAATGATAGTTGGGTACCCTATGGAGTTTGCCCTTTTCCCCACTATAGTGCGATTTCAGAGTTAGTATATTTAGATAGGGGGTGTGGGGGCTTAGCCCCCCAGCTGCGTAGGTGTTACTTTTTTTTTTTCACTAGGGTGGACAACCATCAGTTTGCCCTAAGAAAGTTTTCACTGAAAAGTTAGTTTGGCAATTAGTTTGTTCACTGAATAGTTGTTTGACGAAGAGGTGTTCACTAAATAGTGATTTGACAAAGTGATATAGACACTTATAATACAAACAGGAATTGCAATATGAAATGAGAGAAAAGCAGGCATATGATATATTTAGAATGTATGCCACGGTGGGACAGCGGTAGAGTTGTTACCTCACAGCAAGAGGTTCTCCTGTTCAATTCTCAGCTTGGCTTGGGAGTGCCTTCTGTGCGGAGTTTGCATGTCCTCCCCACAGTTGGGTAGCGTTCGAAAGACATGCGTGCATAAATGAGCGTGCCTTCGTTAAGGTTGGGCGTCGAGCTGGCACCTTGGCGTTTCGTAAAAAAAAAAATCTACTGCCAATCATTAGCGGACCGGAGTTCCGCTGTGGCGACCCCTTACCAGGAAAAGGCCAAAAGACGAACAACATGATATATTTAGAAATAAAGCCAGTTACCCTGGCTTTAAGGAAATTAGTAAAAGTAAGGAAGTGAGTGAAGAAGGGAAAGTGAAGAGATGTAAGGTATGAGTAAGTACTTGTCCACATTTAGGGATATAGTTTACTGTGGTGTTGATCAAGAACAGAGGCAGCTTTTGGCTAGGAAGTCGTTCAGAAGGGCTTTAAAGGATGGGAGGAAGGGTATTGACCTGATGGATACAGATAAGGAGTTCCAGGCCTTAGCAACATGGTACGAGTACAGATAATGCCCAGCACCATTTGTTAGGTTTGTGGACAGAACCAGAGTTCTTGGTCACTGGATCGTACTGACTGACTGGGAACATAGTTGTGTAGATGGGTGCAATAATTGACTCTCCAGCTGATGCAGACATCCTGCAAAAGGGTCTCACAGAAACAAACACCTGGTGCCAAAGTCACAGCCTCAATCTAAATGCCAAAAAATGCATAGTAATCCCATTTAGGAAAAACAAAGTACCTACAAACTACCACACAGATGGGAATCCACTAAGTACAGAAGAAGTAATTAGGGACCTGGGTACCCAAGTAGATAGCATGCTCTCCTTTGATAACCACATAGCCAAAATGGTCAGGAAATCCTTCTATGTGGCACACCTGATCACAAACGGTTTCTCATCCAGATCCAAGAAGGTGATTGTGCCCCTTTACTCCTCACTCATTAGGCCCATAATAGAGTACAATGCCCCATTTGGGATGTACCTCACTAGACACCTGCAACAACTAGAAAGACCACAGAAGTACCTCACTAAGAGGACTAAGGGCCTTAAAAATTACCGTATGAAGCACGACTAAAAAAGCTCCAGCTCTTCTCAGTCGCTTACTGTCTGCTCAGAGGTGACCTATGCCTGACCTATAGGGCCATGTCAAACCCTGAACTAATGGACATGCTTCACCTCAAAAAAACGAGATCCCTCAGAAAAACCACTCGTTCTAGCGACTTGAACCTATGTACAACAATAAACAGGACATGCTGGAGGGATAGATTCCTGTAACAGTGACTCCCCTCACGCTGGAATAGAATCCCAATCCATATTTGACAGAGTTCCTCTCTGACCCTCTTCAAGAGAAATCTTGATGAGTGTATGGGTATTCATAAGTTCCACCCTGGGATCACTTCAGGACCCCTGTTGACAGAGGCCCAGGTTACTAATCTAATGGGGAGGCGAAAGCCATCACTCTGTGGGTAGGCTTATAAATGCCCATGGGCAGATAGCCTAGTACTTACCTATGAACCTATGAACCTATAAGAATGTTATTTAGTGCTGGATAAGCAGATGAATTCTGGATAATTTTATAATATTTTTAGAAAATATAATTTATAGTATAATTTTCTATACAATTTTATAATATTTAAAAGTTTTACTTCTTATTAATGACGTTATATTCAATAGCTCCTGACTGAAAACATTTCTTTGTTTTTTTCACTCATTAATATAATAGGGGCTAACTTCTACCTTATTATTAATATTCAGCCCTTAACTTCACACACGTAACTGCTCATACCCTACTCTTTAGCCCCCGTCATATTATTCTCTTCCTCTGTATAATAGGGGCTAACTTCTACCTTATTATTAATATTCAGCCCTTAACTTCTCACACGTAACTGCTCATACCCTACTCTTTAGCCCCCCGTCATATTATCCTCCTCCTCTGTATAATAGGGGCTAACTTCTACCTTATTATTAATATTCAGCCCTTAACTTCACACACGTAACTGCTCATACCCTACTCTTTAGCCCCCGTCATATTATTCTCCTCCTCCTCCTCTATATGACTGTTTGTCTTACCTACGAGATTTGCAATTTACCAATGATTATGATTACTTTCTTGTGATTGAAAGTATATTATGCATCCATACAGTCTGATAATTATGCATTAGCTATATACCATTACTTCCCACCCTCTGCTAATGTATGTATATCTCTTTCACTTTGTATTTGTTCTGTTCAGTATTTGATCATCTGAGGAGCTTTTCTCCCCGGGCCTCCACTGAAAATGGGTTTCTGACCCAGCGGACTTTCCCAGTCTACAAATGCCAATAAATAAATAAATAAATAAATAACTGCATTCAAGTAGGAAATCAAAATATGCTAGTTATAGCCCTGGGTCTGGGGCCTTGCTAGTTATAGCCCTGGGTCTGGGGCCTTGAGGAATGTAGTCCTGCCTGTGTCCTAGGCAACCTGAGTTCAGTTAGCAGCTCACGTGTTGCTAGAACCACGACAGGGAGACTAGGAGTGATGGCTGCCACCGACTTCTCTGTCCTGGGGAGAGAGGTGACATTTACTTGTAAATGGGTGACACACAGAGGGAACATTAAGTGTTATACCTGTGGAGTATGTGCCTGCTAAGCACATTCTGCCCTGTGTAAGGGCACTGGATGGGGAACCCAGCATTTACAGATGTGCCTCCCACAGCAGGCAGTACTTCCACACAGACTGGGGACCTGCATCGGGAGATTAGGTCATTTTGTCAAACCTGAAAACGGGTTCACTCCTTGCCATCAGACTTCCACCCCAGGAGGAAATGGGCTGATTAAGCATCCCAGGCAGTAACAGATGGATCACAGGACTCATCTAGCCCAGGGGTGCCTGGATCTCACACCAAACAAAATGAACAGACTAACTGGGTAAAGGCAGCAGAGTCATCAGGCAGGACCAGAAGATGAGCATAAAGATACCTGTCATCTTTAATTTTAGATAAAATGGTCAAATAAACCAAAGAAAAAGATAAATTCCATTGCTACAGTCCAGATGTCACATTGGAAGGAATTAGTATTCATATTGTTGAAAGAAATTATATTACTGAAGGATCTGCTCTTCCCGACCTCATGTAGTGCATAATTAAAAAAACTGCTGCATCATCAGCTCTACAGCTTAATGGTTTCACCAGGAGAAAGTGTATCATCTGCAGGGATTTTACTTTCTCTTTTGCATTGACTCTTAAAACTATTTTTCTAAAAAGAGCAAGGAGTCTACAAATGTTGGTGCTTTTTTCACTACTAAATGGTCAGAAAAGGACAAGACAGAGCAACTGCACTGATCTTCAGAGATAGTAGAAGAACAATCCAGGTGTTATACAGTTTGTGTATGGCCAACTATCTGCTCCAACATTAAAATTTCTCTGTGAAAGAGTGCATTTTCAAACTATCACTCTCTGTCTCTGTATATACATTAATATTTGTTTATGTTTTATGTGTATGTGTTTCTGTATATTTATTTTTAGACTGTTTTGCCTAGTTTATTTCAGTAAAGTCTATCATGCTATTTGAAAAAAAAACTTGTGGCCGTGTACTTATTGATGTATATAAAGGTATTTTCACTGGTTGGGGAATAAAAATTATTAGCATCTGCTATTATAGCAGAGATACTGCTTTGCTATATGAACACAAGTTAACACTATGGCTCATTTTAGGAGTGCACAATAACTGAGATTGTTGTGTACCAAACAGTGCTGGTTGGTGACATTGTTTTACTATAAAAGTAGGAAGAGGTTGCAGTATTGAAAATAGTATTAGTATACCTCCAACACGCTATGCATGCATGGAATCATTAAACCCAATACACAAGAAACAACAAAGCTCACTGGACTGCAAGTGAGATATATGAAGTTATGGGAAGCCAGTGGTCATAGCTTTGCTCTTCTGTTATTCAGTGTGAAGCTTCATTGAGTGAGGCATGCCTTATCATAGATGAAGACAGCAGTGTTAATTTGCCAAGTACTGTTTAAGGCCATGGAACCTGGTCAGTGGTAAAGTCTGTAAGGGTATTCTTGATAAGGCAAACCATGTAATTGTTTATTTCATAAAATGTAAACGATGTCACCCACTCATTAAACAAACCCTTTCCCAGTGGATAGACAAATGCAATGCTATCTACTATAAGTGCAGTAAAATATTATCTGTAAAGTCCATGAGTTCTACCAGATGTGCTGCTGTCACTGCTGCCTTTTTCAGATATGTATTTGCTGAAAATATTTGTGATGCTGCCAAATGGTACTTCATCAAAAGTTTTAAACATTAGTCCAATCCATTGGTAGAGCAGACTTTGCTAAGGAGGTTCTACTGGGGATGCTATAAGTCATTTTCCACGAGGCAGCCTATAGTCTGCACTGGTGTGATTTTTGCCCAGAAACCAGCTGTCCAGTAGTAGTGATCCTTACAATATATATAGTACTTGTTTGAGTACTCAGTATAACAGGAAAAAAACATGAATAATGAAATTATTGCTGCAGGCCAGGAACTGTTCTTTGTACTCCAGGTACTGTGTACATATAGGGCCCAATGACCATAATACCTCTTCTTGGATTTTACAACATGCATATATAAAATGTACACATATACAAGCAATCAAAACAATGCTGCCAATCTAAAACAATCCCACATACATGTAATTCATTATTATAAACATTAAAAAGGTTCATCAAAAGGCTGATATGTAGTTACTAGGCATATGCTGTTGGAGACCACTTAGGAGTCTAGCCAATTTCCCAATTACCCCATATCACTGGTTTAATGTCTTGCTAAAAGTCACATAGTAGCAGCATTGATCAAACCCTGGGTAACAGATAGCAGGTCATTAATAGAGCATCGCTTTAATCCTCTGTGCTTAACACTAGGTTGTTAAAACAAAATACTATAAAACATTAACTGCATTTCTCATTTACTACAATATAAAAGGTGGTTTCATAAATTACACACACACACACACACACACACACACACACACACACACACACACACACACACACACACACACACACACACACACACACACACACAGTTTTCCCAAGAAACATTGCTCAACTAAATTAAACTCATAAAAATAAAATGCATCCACCCTATAATAAAAAAGGCAAAATAACAGATAAAAAGAAGAAATTAAACACTGACCACATGTAGCTAACAGAACATTACATTACCATGAAAAATGTACCTGATTCTTTCTACCTAAAGTAATCAAAAGCACACCAACTAAAGGGCATAATGTAACTAAAAAAAACAGACATATTTTCACATAGCCCTTTCCAGTTAAGTAGAAACTTCATTAATGTAACCATTGAAGTAAACAAGAAACACTTTTCTGGCATAGAAAGTACAAAACAGTTGAATAAATTGAGCATATGAGGGTCTGGTCTGGTTTGTGTGATATATAAAACTTTTTTTGCTGCAGGTTTAGTTTAGCGGACTTTTTCACAACTGTACTGTTCAACTTGAAATTCAGTCATCGATAATAGAGTGCCAGATTATTTCATTTTATTACATATCACGAACCATATATTTCGCATATGTGTATGATGATCATGTGATGATATACATATATATGTAAAAATATGTCATCCTTCTAATATATATACATATATATATATATATATATATAGAGAGAGAGAGAGAGAGCTCCCCTTTAGAAACCCAAACATTCACTTACCTGACTTTTAAAACGCCAAGACGAAAAGGTTGACAACCACACAGCACTGACATCCCAGAACATCGACTTTCCACTCCAAGTAAGTAACTGCTTGGCCGCCCTGTTGAACTTTGCTACTTACCCCCATGGTAGTGTGATCTCAGAGTTGGTATATTTAGTTAGGAATGGTGTGAGGTTAATGTTTTTGTTTAGGATGGCCAAGCAGTTACCTGGAGTGATAAGTCAGTGTTCTGGGATGTCGGTGTGCTGGTGCGGTCGACCTTTTCGTTTCGGTGTTATGAGTTCCGGGTAAGTGAAATTTCATTCTCGTAAAGTAGACCCGTGCGTGTGTGTGTGTGTGTGTGTGTGTGTGTGTGTGTGTGTGTGTGTGTATGTATGTGTATATATATATATATATATATATATGTATACACACACACACACACACACATATGTATGTATATATTAACCACTGTAAACTCTCCGATCATGTAAGAGGAATTCGACTGATATAAAACTGTTAAACTTCCGATACTTTTACATAAAAATAAAAAAGTGAAGTACCACAAAGCAGCAGGTGTCAAGCTTTCATTCTTTATTAGTAAGAAGAATGTCATCAGATAAACTGTATAGTGTCAGACCAACGGTATACGTATGTTTGAAAAGGGGCTGTACCAACAGTTAACATGTCCAATAATTAGTAAATGAATAGCTAACAATATATAACAAGTACAAAAAGCCCAATCAGCATTTAAATCACATTGGTCGCTATGGAAACCACATAGTAACTACAGATCACCACTAAAGCTTTTGACAGATCAAATATAGTAACAGTGTGCAAGTGAAGTATCAAACCATACTGAAAGAGAATTAGGTACAGAAACAAACCCAAACTGTAGATTGAATTAATGTTTAGCGTGTCCATTTGTGTGCACATTTTACATTCAGCATTTCATTTAATCCAGGGGGAGCTTCTGCATTAAATCTAAACTGCCAGCACAGTTACTTAACCTCCAGCAAAGTGTTAATGTCCCCCAAAAAAGGATCCACAAAGTCTAACACTAAAAATTAAAACTGCGAAAAGTTATGACAATCTATGCTATGTTTCATAAGTGCATTTCTCATGTTTCCATTCCTGACTGCAGCACAGTGCTCCTTTATACGAGCAAACAATTTACGAGTGGTTTTACCAATGTAGAAACCAGGACAAGAAATGCAGACAGCTGCATAAACCACATAAGATGATTTGTAATCAAAATGTTTTCTATGAGTTACTGTAAAATTATTATGTGCAAATGTAAAGGGATTTCCCACTAAAATATAATTACAGGCTACACATGAGCAGCATGGGTACATTCCGATGTTGTCTGCCCTCAATGTTATGTCAGTGTTAAATCAGAGTTGGATAAAAGAAATGGAGGGTCTCTGTTTTCAAATGAACATCTCAAGGGTTTAGATCGTTTGTGTGCAAATAGTGGGTATTGACCAAGCCTAACAGCTGTTTCCTGACTGTTCATGATAATTTCCCAATTAGAGTATAAAATGTGTTTAATATCCGTTGAATCCCTGCAGAAAGGGATGGGAAAACTAATATTCCAGTCTGATTTCGTATTCAAAGAGAAACCTGAAGTAGGTGAAAAAACGCTGGGTGATGAAGGGGTGGGGGGTATAAACCCAGTAAATATGGGTGTGTGTGTGTGTGTGTGTGTGGGGGGGTGTGAAGAAGGTGCTGCATCCTGACTATTAGGAGTAAAGCCTTTTTTAATTATAGGAGGAAACTTAGTCTGTCTCAAAGCAGAAATTTCATCAATAATAGTGTCTAAAAGTGTGCTAGGATAGTTCCTGTGTAGTAAAAGGTTTTTAAGTATTTGACACTTGTGTAAAAAACGTGCATCATCACTAGTTAATCTGGAAATGCGGATAAAGTGACCTCTGGCAAGATTCTTTTTCATAAAAAAATAGATGCATGCTCATATAGTCTAAATAATTGTTACGGAACATGACCTTTCTGTGAATAGAAGATTCCCAAGTTAAATTGTCAGTGTTAAATGTAATGCAAGTGTCCAAAAAGTTAGTCTGTTTACCAGTGCTAGCTATCTTAAACTTTAAGAAAGAGATAGATGTGGAAATAGAATCAATAAACTTTAGGGAAGGTTCAGATGACAAATTCAGCACTGTAACAGCAACAGGCAAGCAAAAACTGAGGGTAATGCTGCTCATTGCTAGAAGTCTAAATCTCAAAATGCACTCCCTCGAGGCACTCCTTAAAATGGACAACATCGATATCTGTGCAGTGACTGAGACCTGGTTCAAGGCTCCAGAGAGTACCCCTGCATTACCAGGCTATAACTCATACCACACTTTTCGGTCATTTAACCTGGACCGGAACACCAAAGGCAGAGGTGTGTCCATATTCATTAAGGATATCCACACCTCCAGGCTAGTTGCTCAGCATAATGCATCAGAGGTTATCCAAGTGCAACTAACTCTGGGAAAACTGCAGTCCAAATTATAGCTTGCTACAGATCCCCCACCATACCCCAGGATTCCCACTCCTCTTTTCTTGATATACTGGAAAATATTAGGGTTCAACCAAACACCCTAATAAAGGGCGATTTAACTACCCAACCATTAACTGAGAAAACTACTCATGTACCAACTCTTTTGCTCAACACTTTCTGGAATTCATAAAATCCAATGCCCTGGATCAACTTATCCACACCCCACCAGGGGCAACAATATCCTAGACCTAGTCATTACCAACATGAGTGACCGGTGTTCCACACCTGAAGTTAACTACTCATTAGTCAGATCCGACCATAAGCTAATCACCCTAGATATCCACATCCCCCCCATTAAGGAAACCATGGTAAAAAACTTCTCCAAAGCCAACTTCATGCATCTTAAGACAGAAGTGGTGAACTTCATGACACCCATGCAGATGGACAATACAGTTACAACTGCTGAATCCTACACAAATGCACTCTATAAGCACTTACACCTTACAAGAGTGCATGGATCATGCTATCCCAAACAGAACCAAGACTCTATCCTCCAAAAAAAGAAGCCATTGTGGTGGTCCCCTGCCATAAACAAACTCTACAACAGAAGGAAGAAACTGTTGCAAAAGAAAGTAAAATCCCATGTGTGGAGGAGCTCCCTGGTCAGCCTCAGTAAGAAGCTGAGATCCCTTATAACATCCTCCAAAGCTAGCTATGAAAACAAAATCGCCACTGATTCTAAGGGCAACCACAAAGCATTCTATAGCTATGTCAAGATTCTCAATGGCAACACCCAGATCTGCTCTGAGTTACAGCACAACTGCACGAAAATTACAGAACCAACTGATATTGCCAGCATCCTGACACATAGGTTCAGTGCTAACTTTACCCCCCTCTCACCCCCTAAAGGGCCTATATCTATAAAAGAAGAATGCAGAGTCCCTGTAATCACAACTATGCAGGTAAAAGCTGCACTCTCTAAAGCCAAAAACACAGCATCCATGGGAATGGACAACATCCCAGTCTGTGTTTTACATGAACATCAGAACGAACTGGCTCCCCACCTAAGCACTATGTTCAGTCATAGCCTCATGTCAGGTTTTGTGCCCACTGAATGGCGCACCGCAACAGTTATCCCACTCCACAAAGGGGGAGCCACCACTGAACCCAGGAACTATCGCCATTAGCCTGAAGAGCCTGGTCTGTCAG
>NC_056740.1:406533131-406638131 GCF_019279795.1 Protopterus annectens | reverse complement strand
TCTGCTCATATTTCTTGGCCTAAGAAGTTGAGAGGTATTATCGGTGTCTTTCATGGCCTGGCTACAGTCCGTGAGGTGTTTAGTCCTTTGACACAAGAAGGACAAACCCATGTCATTGCTTCAGCCTTATTTTTTCCAGTGTTAACTTGCCTGCAGATCTTTGTCTGTCTTTGGAATCTTCTTCATTCTCAATATTTTTTTTTTTTTTATGAAAATAGTTTTTTTTTTGGTCATTTTTTTCAGAACACTGTTTTTATAGGTTCATAGGTGAACACTACCCTGAAGGGCTATTTTTAAGCCCTGCCAATAACTCATGGTCAGAATCAAACCCTATACCTTGTCTTTATGCCTTTTGTCTATGAGGTAAAGACCTTAACTACTATGCCAAACTCACCCCATTAGGCCATTCAATCAGATTCCCACATTTTTAAAGCAGTGCACTTAAAAAGGAGAATACCGTTATCTGAATGGTTCATTAACAATGAAATTGATTATATTAATTACATGGATGCAGAGGTCACCATCCTCTGTATAGGAGGTGTCAGGGCCTTTGCCTCATGGAAAAAAAAAAAAAAAAAAATATATATATATATATATATATATATATATATATATATATATATATATATATGTATATATATATATATATATATATATATATAGATATATATATTTACATATGTATGTGTGTGTGCGTGTGTGTGCGTGTGTGTGTGTGTACACGCGTGCGCATGTATATATGTGTGTATGGCTATGTATATGTGTGCGTGTGTGTGTGTGTGTGTATGTGCTATATTTAGCTGCATGTGATTCCAATATTTTTTTTCAGTCAAGAGAGCATTTAGTCAAATAAAGTTTGATTAAGCAATGAATAGCTGTAATTTACTTAGATAGACAGCATGCATATCCTTGCACACCTTCAAAATAAATCTATTTTTCTAGATATCCTTTCTTCCTACAAGCCATAATACATCTCTCTGGAGGCTGCCTGCATCATCTGTTTCTACCTGCTCACTCTTGCTTCATCAGGAAATACTTTTTTATTTTGTTTTAATCACTGTGCAGTGTCTGACATTAGTTTATGAAGCAATAAGTCTCGGAGATGAAACCTGTGGTCTTGCATTACAGTCCACTACAGACTGGATACTTTCTAGTCCTTCCCTGCTCCAGCTACCACTCTGTATTTTGAATCATGTAACCAGTTTCTAATATACCTGATTACTTGAGGTTCTCTACCGCAGCTTTTAATTTCATCAGGAAAGTCTCCAGAAGCATGGAGCAAAATAACTTTTTAAAACAACAGATCTCACCCAGTCGTACAACTAAATTACATCTAAGTGGCTTGTCCGCTGTTGACTGAAGCCCCATGTCTGGTTACTGACAAAAGGCTAAGCCAATCTCATAATTCTAGACCAATTTAGAGTGTGTTTTGGTGACTGAACCTATCTTTTATCTACATATTTATTTTACCTCTACATATCTACATATTTATTATTTTACCTCAAATCTATACGTTGGCTTGTGAATCAAAATGCTATTGTGTTGTCTTATTCAACCTTAGCATTCACATAAATTATATTATAACCAATTTAAATTACACTGTTTACTACATACTGTTAAATTAGTGCTCCAATGTTTACTTTTTTCTTTGGACTGATATTATATTCTTATTCTGCTTAACACTCCTTGCATCCTAGGTCCAATATGGAAGGTCTGCCAGCCAGTCTACTCCCTGTTACCAGCCTCATAGCACTTGGCATACTTAAGGCAATGCAGGAACCATAGCACTTAACACACTTAAGGCAATGCAGGACCTGTAGCATTTGGCACACTTAAGGCAAAGCAGGACCCGTAGCACTTGGGATACTAAAGGCAACACAGGACCCGTAGCACTTGGCATACTTAAGGCAATGCAGGACCTGTAGCACTTGGGATACTTAAGGCAATGCAGGACCCATAGCACTTGGCACACAAGGCAATGCAGGACCCATAACACTTGGCACACTAAAGGCAATGCAGGATCCGTAGCACTTGGCACACTTAAGTCAATGCAGGACCCGTAACACTTGGCACACTTAAGGGAATGCAGGACCCAAAGGACTTAGCACACTTATGGCAATGCTGGTTCCATAGCACCTGGGATACTTAAGGCAATGCAGGTCCTGTAGCACTTGGCACACATAAGGCAATGCAGGACTCCTAGCACTTGGCATACTAAAGGCAATGCAGGACCAGTAGAACTTGGCATATGTAAGGCAATCCAGGACCCATAGCACTTGGTATACATAAGGCAATGCAGGACCTTTAAAACTTGGCATACTTAAGGCAATCCAGGACCCATAGCACTTGGCACACTTAAGGCAATGCAGGTTCGATAGCACTAGGCACACTTAAGACAATGTAGGACTCATAGCACTTGGCACAATTAAGGCAATGCAGGACCTGTAGCACTAGGGACACTTAAGGGAATGCAGGACCTGTAGCACTTGGCATACTTAAGGCAATGCAAGACATGCAGGACCTGTAAGACTTGGCATACTTAAGGGAATACAGGACATGCAGGACCTGTAGCAGTTGGCACACTTAAGGCAATGCAGAACCCATATCACTTGGCACACTTAAGGCAATGCAGGACGTGAAGCTCTTGACATACTTAAGGCAATGCAGGACATGCAGGTCTTGTAGCACTTGGCCTACTTAAGGCAATGCAGGACCCGCAGCACTTGGCACACATAAGGCAATGCAGGACCTGTAGCATTTGGCAAACTTAAGTCAATGCAGGACTCATAGCACTTGGAATACTTAAGGCAATGTAGGACCTGTAGCACTTGGCACACATAAGGCAATGCAGGACCCATAGTACTTGGCAAACTTAAGTCAATGCAGAACCCATAGCACTTGGCATACTTAAGGCAATGTAGGACCCATAGCACTTGGCACACTTAAGGCAATGTAGGACCCATAGCACTTGGCACACTTAAGGCAATGCAGGACCTGTAGCACTTGGCACACTTAAGGCAATGCAGGACCCGTAGCACTTGGCATACTTAAGGCAATGCAGGACCTGTAGTACTTGGCATACTTAAGGCAATGCTGGACATGGAGGACCTGTAGCACTTGTCAAACTTAAGGCAATGCAGGACCTGTAGCACTTGGCAAGGACCCATAGCACTTGGGATACTTAAGTCAATGCAGGACCCATAGCACTTGGCACACATAAGGCAGTGTAGAACCCATAGCACTTGGTACACATAAGGCAATGCAAGACCCTTAGGACTTGGCAGACTTTAGGCAATGCAGGACCCATAGCACTTGGCATACTCAAGGCAATGCAGGACCTGTAGTACTTGGCACACATAAGGCAATGCAGGACCCATAGCAATTAGCACACTTAAGGGAATGCAGGACCCATAGCAGTTGGCATACTTAAGGCAATGTAGGACCCATAGCACTTGGCATACTTAAGGCAATGTAGGAACCATAGCACTTGACACACTTAAGGCAATGCAGAACCTGTAGCACTTGGCACACTTAAGGACATGCAGGGCCCATAGCACTTGGGACACTTAAATGAATGCAGGACCTATAGCACTTGGCACACTTAAAACAATGCAAGACATGCAGGACCCGTAGCACTTGGCACACTTATGGTAATGCAGGACCTGTAGCACTTCGCATACATAAGGCAATGAAGGACATGCAGGACCTATAGCACTTCGCATACTTAAAGCAATGCAGGACATGCAGAACCCATAGCACTTGGCACACACAAGTCAATGCAGGAATCATAGCACTTGGCATACTTAACGGAATGCAGGATCTGTAGGACTTAGCATACTTTAGGCAATGCAGGACATGCAGGACCTGTAGCAGTTGGCACACTTAAGGCAATGCAGGACCCATAGCACTTGGCATACTTAAGGCAATGCAGGACCCATAGCACTTTGCACACTTAAGGTAATGCAGGACCTGTAGCACTTCGCATACATAAGGCAATGAAGGACATGCAGGACCTATAGCACTTCACATACTTAAAGCAATGCAGGACATGCAGGACCCATAGCACTTGGCACACACAAGTCAATGCAGGAATCATAGCACTTGGCATACTTAACGGAATGCAGGATC
Organism: Protopterus annectens; assembly: GCF_019279795.1. Classification (NCBI taxonomy): domain Eukaryota; kingdom Metazoa; phylum Chordata; order Ceratodontiformes; family Protopteridae; genus Protopterus; species Protopterus annectens. Next base: position 406,634,003 of record NC_056740.1, on the reverse strand, counting down.
TGTAGGACTTAGCATACTTTAGGCAATACAGGACATGCAGGACCTGTAGCAGTTGGCACACTTAAGGCAATGCAGGACCCATAGCACTTGGCATACTTAAGGCAATGCAGGACCCATAGCACTTTGCACACTTAAAGCAATGCAGGAGCCATAGCACTTGCCACACTTAAGGCAATGCAGGACATGCACGACCTGTAGCACTTGGCACACTTATGGCAATGCAGGATCCATAGCACTTGGCACACTTAAGGCAATGCAGGACTTGTAGCACTTGGCACACAGAAAGCAATGCAGGACCTGTAGCACTTGGCACACTTAAGGGATTGCCGGACCTGTAGCACTTGGCATACTTAAGGCAATGCAGGACATACAGGACCTGTAGGACTTGGCATACTTAAGGGAATGCAAGACATGCTGGACCTGTAGCAGTTGGCACACTTAAGACAATACAGGACCCATATCACTTGGCACATCCATAGCACTTGGCACACTTAAGGCAATGCAGGACCTATAGCACTTGACACACTTAAGGCAATGCAGGACCTGTAACACTTGGCAGACTTTAGCCAATGCAGGATCCATAGCACTTGGCATACTTTAGGCAATGCGGAACCTATAGCACTTGGCACACATAAGGCAATGCAGGACCTGTAGCACTTGGGGTACTTAAGGCAATGCAGGACCCATAGCACTTGGCACACATAAGGCAATGCAGGACCTGTTGCACTTGGCACACATAAGGCAATGCAGGACCTGTAGCACTTGGCATAGTTAGGGCAATGCAGGACTCATAGCACTTGGCACACTTAAGTCAATGCAGGACCCATATCACTTGGCACACTTAAGGCAATGCAGGACCCATAGCACTTGGCACACCTAAGGCAATGCAGAACCCATAGCACTTGGGATACTTAAGGCAATGTAGGACCTGTAGCACTTGGCACACATAAGGCAATGTAGGACTCATAGCACTTGGCACACTTAATGCAATACAGGACCCGTAGCACTTGGCACACTTAAGGCAGTGCACAACCCATAGCACTTGACACACTTAAGGCAATGCAGGATCCATAGCACTTAGCACACTTAAGGCAATGCAGGACCTGCAGTTCTTGGCACACTTAAGGCAGTGCAGGACCAGTAGCACTTGGCATACTTAAGGCAAAGCAGGAACTGTAGCATTTGGCATACCTAAGGCAATGCTGGACATGAAGGACCTGTAGCACTTGGCATACTTAAGGCAATGCAGAACCCATAGCACTTGGCACACTTAAGGCACTGCAGGACCCATAGCACTTGGCACACTTAAGGCAATGTAGGACCCGTAGAACTTGGCATACTTAAGGCACTGCAGGACATGTAGCACTTGGCACACTTAAGTCAAAGCAGGACCCATAGTACTTGCAAACTTAAGTCAATGCAGGACCCATAGCACTTGGCATACTCAAAGCAATGCAGGACATGTAGCACTTGGCACACATAAGGCAATGCAGGACACATAGCACTTAGCACATGTAAGGGAATGCAGGACCCATAGTACTTGGCATACTTAAGACAATGTAGGACCCATAGCACTTGACACATTTAAGGCAATGCAGGACCTGTAGCACTTGGCACACTTAAGGATATGCAGGGCCCGTAGCACTTGGGATACTTAAGGGAATGCAGGACTTGTAGCACTTGGCACGCTGAAAACACTGCAAGACAAGCAGTACCTGTAGAACTTGGAATACTTAAGGCAATGCAGGACTTGTAGCACTCGGCACACTTAAGGCAATGCAGGACCCTGAGCACTTGGGATACTTAAGGGAATGCTGGACCTGTAACACTTGGCACACATAAGGCAATGCAGGACCCATAGGACTTGGCATACTTAAGGCAATGCAGGACCCATAGCACTTGGCACACTTAAGGCAATGCAGGACCTATAGCACTTTGCATACATAAGGCAATGCACCTGTCACCCCTGGGCTTTCGGATATTGGCAAAGGCACATGCTACCCCCATAGTGCCTTTTTTAGGCAAGGCTCAAAAGACAAACCCACCTCCATAGGTATCACAAGGGATAAGAAACTAAGAGTAATGCTACTCAACGCCAGAAGTCTAAACCTCAAGATGCACGCACTCAAAACTCTCCTTAGCATGGAGAACATTGACAAATGTGCAGTAACAGAAACCTGGTTCAAGGCTCCCGAGAGCACCCAAGCACTACCAGGTTATACCTCATACCATGCTTTTTGGCCCCAAAACTTGGACCAAACCACAGAAGGAGGGGGAGTATCAATATTTGTCAAAGATACCCATACCTCCAGGTTGGTGGCACAGCACGAAGCATCAGAGACTTTCCATGTGCAACTAACAGTGGTAAAACTGCCTTCCAGTTTATAGCCTGCTACAGACCACCCTCCCAAACCCAGGAACCCCACTCGGCCTTCCTGAGAACACTGGAAAATATGAAGGTCTCTCTAAACACCATTATATTGGGTGACTTCAACTACCCAAACATAGACTGGGAGCATTACTCTAGCTCCAACACCTTAGCCCAAAGGTTCCTAGAATTTATAAACTCAAATGCTATGGAACAACTTGTTACCACTCCCACAAGAGGGAAAACATACTGGACCTGATCATCACCAACATGGGGACTCTATGCTCCAGACCAGAAGTGTATCCCTTACTGGTAAGATCAGACCATAAACTAATCTCACTGGATATTCACATCCGACCCCAGCCCTGCCCAGAAAACTACAGTGAAAAACTTCTCTAAAGCAAATTTCACACTCCTCAAAACCGAGGTGGAATCCTTCAAAGCCCCCGGGCCTGTGGAATATATGGCCCAGACCGCAGAATCCTTTATAAACGCATTCTATGAACACCTTCAGGAATGCATGGATCATGCAATCCCAAATAAAACCAAGACCCAATCCTCCAAAGGCAGACGTCCTGTCTGGTGGACCCTAGCCATAAACAAACTATACAATAGAAGGAGGAAGCTACTATATGATAGAGCAAAATCCCAAAAAGGGAAGGCATCTCTGATCAGTATTAGCAAAAAACTACAGGCACTCATAAAATCGTCTAAGGCCAGCTTCGAGAGAAAAATTGCACGGGACACTAAGGATAATCGCAAGGCTTTCTTTAGTTATGTTAGGAACCTGGGTGGGAATTCCCAGATATGCTCAGAATTAGTCCAAAATGACAAAAAATACACCAAACCTACAGACATTGCCAACATCGTAGCTGACAGGTTCAGCGCAAACTTCTCCCCCCCCACCAAAAGGGCAAATATCTATCCCAGCAGAGTGCTGCCCCCCTGACATCTCAGATGCTCAGGTAAGAGCTGCCCTCTCCAAAGCAAAAACACAGCATCAATGGGACCAGGCGGTGTCCCGGGCTGCATCCTACATGAACTCCAAGAAGAGCTAAACCCAAACATAAAACTACTGTTCAATCTCAGCCTTACTACAGGATATGTACCCAAAGAGTGGCGTACAGCAACAGTGGTCCCTCTCCACAAAGGTGGTGCCTCAGCGGATCCTGGAAACTATCGCCCCATAAGCCTGACTAGCTTGGTTTGCAAAGCTATGGAAAGGATCATCATGGACCTCATAAATAAAGATATTGGGGACCTACAGACACTGGATCCTACCCAGTTCGGCTTTGTTAAGGGCAGATCCTGCCTCTTAAACCTGGTCAATTTCTTTGAAACAGTCACCAAGGCCATTGGCGAGGGAAGGTGGTCCACACAGCCTACCTAGACCTCACAAAAGCCTTGATACAATACCCCACTCGGGCATTATAGATAAGCTCACCAGCTTAAATATAAACCCCTATGTCACTAGATGGGTTGCAAACTGGCTTAAGGACAGAACCCATATGGTTAGAATTGCTGGAGCCATGTCAGACTCCAAACCAGTTACAAGTGGCATCCCACAAGGCTCAGTCCTGGGACCTCTCTTGTTCGGTATATATTTCTCGGTACAGGCCAACGTGGAAGGACTGTGGCTGACCAAGTTCGCAGATGACTGCAAACTGGGCGCCATAATCGACTCTCCAGCCGACACAAGCATCCTCCAAAAGGGCCTCATAGAAATAGACAACTGGTGCCAGAGCCATGGCCTCAAGCTAAACACCAAAAAGTGTATAGTCATCCCCTTTGGCAAAAACAAAGTGCCCACAAATTACCACATAGGTGGTAATCCATTAAGTACAGAAGAAGTAATTAGGGACCTGGTGACCCAAATTGATAGCAATCTCTCATTTGACAATCACGTGGCCAAAGTGGTTAGAAAAACATTTTATATAGCCCACTTAATCATGAAGGGATTCACATCTAGATCACGGGAGGTCATTACAGTACAATGCCCCTTTTGGGATGTACCTTACCAGACACCTGCAGCAACTGGAAAGACCCCAAAAATACCTCACCAAGAGGATCAAAGGGCACAAACAGATGCCATATGCTGCCCGGTTAAAGAAACTCCAGCTCTACTCATTGGCATACTGCCTGCTCAGAGAGGCGATCTGTGCCTGACGTATAAAGCAATGTCCAACCCGGAATTAATGGACATGCTGCACCTCAGAAAATCCAAATCCCATCGAGCCACGCGCTCGAGAGACTTGAACCTCAGCACTGAAATAAATAGGAAATGCTGGAGGGACAGATTCATAACCCAGAGGCTCCCTTCACTCTGGAATAAAATCCCAGTCCAGGTTAGGCAGAGTCCCTCATTGACTCTCTTCAAGAGGAATCTTGATGAGTGGATGGGAGATCGTAGGTTTACCCCGGGTATCACTTCTGTGTCACTGTTAGACAGAGGCACAGTATACTAACCTCGAAAAAGGGCATAGCAAAATTAATTTAAAATGGGTGGCGAAAGCCAAACACACTCTGGCTAGGCTTATAAATGCCCTAGGGCAGATAGCCTAGTATGAACCTATGAACCTATGAACCTATGAACATGCAGGACCTGTAGCACTTGGCATACTTAAGGCAATGCAGGACATGCAGGACCCATAGCACTTGGCACACTTAAGGGAATGCAGGACCTGTAGGACTTGGCATAATTAAGGCAATGCAGGACATGCAGGACCTGTAGCACTTGGCACACTTAAGGCAATGCAGGATCCATAACACTTGGCACACTTAAGGCAATGCAGGACCCACAGCACTCGGAACACTTAAGGCAATGCAGGACCCATAGCACTTGGCAAACTTAAGGCAATGCAGGACCCGTAGCACTTGGCACACTTAAGGCAATGCAGGACCCATAGCACTTGGCATAGTTATGGCAATACAGGACCTGTAGCACTTGGGTTACTTTAGGCAATGCAGCACCAGTAGCAATTGGCACCCTTAAGGCAATGCTGGCCCATTAACACTTGGCAAACTTATGGCAATACAGTACCTGTAGCACTTGAGATACGTAAGGCAATGCAGGACCAGTAGAACTTGGCATACTTAAGGGAATGCAGGACCTGTAGGACATGGCATACTTAAGGCAATAAAGGACCCGTAGCACTTGGCGCACTTAAGGTAATGCAGGACCCATAGCACTTGGCATACTTAAAGGAATGCAGGACCTGTAGCACTTGGCATACTTACGGCATTGCAGGACCCATAGCACTTGGAACACTTAAGGCAATACAGGACCCGTAGCACTTGAGATACTTGATGCAATTCAGGACCAATAGCACTTGGCGCACTTAAGACAATGCAGGACCCATAGCACTTGGCATACTTAAGGCAATGCAGGACATGCAGGACCTGTAGCACTTGGCATGCTTAAGGGAATGTAGAATCCATAGCACTTGGCACACTTCAGGCAATGCAGGACCCATAGCACTTGGCATACTTAAGGCAATGTAGGACCCATAGCACTTGGCACACATAAGGCAATGTAGGACCCGTAGCACTTGGCACACTTAAGGCAATGCAGGATCCATAGCACTTGGCACACTTAAGGCAATGCAGGACCCATAGCACTTGGCACACTTAAGGCAATGCAGGACTCATAGCACTTGGCATACTTAAGGCATTACAGGCCTGCAGCACTTGGCATACTTAAGGCAATGCAGGACATGCAGGACCCATAGCACTTGGCATACTTAAAGCAATGCAGGACCCGTAGCACTTGGCACACTTAAGGCAATGCAGGAGCCGTAGCACTTGGCATACTTAAGGCAATACAGGCCTGCAGCACTTGGCATACTTAAGGCAATGCAGGACATGCAGGACCTGTAGCACTTGGCATACTTAAGGCAATGCAGGACCCATAGCACTTGGCAATACTTAAGGCAATGCAGGACCTGTAGCACTTGGCATAATTAAGGCAATGCAGGACCCATAGCACTTGGCATACTTAAGGCAATGCAGGACCTGTAGTAGTTGACACACAAGTCAATGCAGGACCCATAGCACTTGGCACACATAAGGCAATGCAGGACCCATAGCACTTGGCAGACTTTAGGCAATGCAGGACCCGTAGCACTTGGCATACTCAAGGTAATGCAGGACCTGTAGCACATGGCACACATAAGGCAATGCAAGAACAATAGCACTTGGCATACTTAAGGCGATGTAGGACCCATAGCACTTGGCACACTTAAGGCAATGTAGGACCTGTAGCACTTGGCACAGTTAAGGACATGCAGGGCCCATAGCACTTTGCATACTTAAGACAATGCAAGACATGCAAGACCTGTAGAACTTGGCATACTTAAGGCAAAACAGGACCTGTAGCACTCGGCACACTTAAGGCAATGCAGGACCCATAGCACTTGGCACACTTAAGGCAAAACATGACCCATAGCACTTGGGATACTTAAGGGAATGCAGGACCTGTACCACTTGCCACACATTAGACAATGCATGACCCGTAGCAATTGTCTCACTTAAGGCAATGCAGGACCTGTAGGACTTGGCATACATAAGGCAATGTAGGACCTGTAGCACTTGGCATAAGTAAGTCAATGCAGGACATGCAGGACCTGTAGCACTTGGCATACTTAAGGCAATGCAGGACCTGTAGCACTTGGCACACTTAAGGCAATGCAGGACCCATAGCACTTGGCACACTTAAAGGAATGCAGGACCTGTAGCACTTGGCACATTTAAGTCAATGCAAGACCCATAGCACTTGGCATACTTAAGGGAAAACAGGACATGTAGCACTTAGCATACTTAAGGCAATGCAGGACATGCAGGACCTGTAGCACTTGGCACACTTAAGGCAATGCAGGACCCGTAGCACTTGGCACACTTAAGGCAATGCAGGACCCATAGCACTTGACATACTTATGGCAATGCAGGGCATGCAGGACCTGTAGCACTTGGCATACTTAAGGGAATGCAGGACCCATAGCACTTGGCACACTTAAGGCAATGCAGAACTTGTAGCATTTTGCACACTTAAGGCAATGCAGGATCCGTAGCACTTGGCATACTTAACGCAATGCAGGATCCATAGCAATTGGCACACTTAAGTCAATGCAGGACCTTCAGCATTTGGGATACTTATGTCAATGCAGGATGTATAGCACTTGGCACACATAAGGCAATGCAGAACCCGTAGCACTTGGGAGACTTTAGGCAATCCAGGACCCATAGCACTTGGCACACTTAAGGCAATGCAGGACCCATAGTACTTGGCTTACTAAAGTAAATTTAGGACCCATAGCACTTGGCATACTTAAGGCAATGCAAGACATGCATGACCTGTAGCACTTGGCATACTTAAGGCAATGCAAGACCCGTTGCACTTGGCACACTTAAGGCAATGCAGGACTCTTAGCACTTGGCATGGTATACTTAAGAGAATGCAGGACCTGTAGCACTTGGCACACATAAGGCAATGCAGGACCCATAGCACTTGCCATACTTAAGGCATTGCAGGACCTGTAGCACTTGGCATACTTAAGACAATGTAGGACCTGTAGCACTTTGCACACGTAAGGCAATACAGACTCCATAGCACTTGGCACACTTCAGGCAATGCAGGACCCGTAACACTTGGCACACATAAGGTAATGCAGGACCCATAGAACTTGGCTTACTTAAGACAATGCAGGAATTGCCTGATTCTCACAGAACTTTATCTTTTGCTTGGCTCATCACTGTCTATTTGTGAGAGATGGAAGTACCTCACCAAATTGAAGGCCACACTCTCACAAATACATCCCGTGAGTAGTATTCTTCCATGCCACGTTCTGCACATACCCATATAAAACTGTCATATACCAAAGCACTCCTTGCCCAAGTCACAACAGACTTGGATTTGTAAGTTCTAGCATATAATACTCATCACTGCAACACCACTTAGTGATAACACAGCTGAAAGTCACTGGGAAAGAGCAAAACCTAGACCCATTACACTAAAGCTATCATCAAACAAAAATAGAAATACACTTGTGATTGGTGACATAATAGTTAAGCACAATGACTCTGCACTGCTGAGGCTGGACAAGAGCAGGGTGATAGTGAGCTGCCTCTCAGGAACCGAGATTGTCAATGTAAAAAAGGTCCTGAGGACCCTTAAACTAGACAAATATGAGCACAGTATGGTTGTGGCCCATGTTGGGGTAAATGACGTGGCACATAAAACCCTGAGGACTATGGAGGGAGATATGAAAGAGCTCTCCACACATGTCACAAATACAGGAAAGATTACAATAGTGATATGAATCTTTCCAACACCAAAAATGATCCAGAGGTATAAAAAAAGATGATTGGCCTTAACAATTGACTAAACACCTGGTGTCATTCTAGGGTGATCTAGTACATGTCAGCATGGAATAAGATGCTTGACAACCATGCTTGCTTCACCAACAACAGTTTGCACCTCTCATTCCAAGGTTTCCACATACTAGTGAAGGCTTTTTTCAGATCCCATTGTATCATTTTAAGGCAAAGTCAAGCTGATGGACCTCTTAGTCTAAATTCCAAAGCAAGCCAATCACTGTCCACATCAAGGTGGCTGTTAATAATAGAAGTCTAAGCAATGAACTGTCAGACATGGAGGCCCGCCTGCATTTGAAGTGCATCTGTTGTTACAGCAACCTGGTTTAAATGCTTACAGAGTACTCCCTCAATACCTGGGTTTTGTGATTACCACATCTTTAGAAGTGAGGGGAGCAGTGGTGACATATTCATATTTGTTAGAAAGCACATTACCTCAAGACAGATTTTTAGAGACCCACAAGTGGAGCTTATAGATATTAAATTCATATTAAGGAGGATCATCTGTCACATCATAGCATGCTACAGGACCCCACCCCCATGCCGCCAGAAAAATCTTGCACCATTCTTAAATTTTCTTTATTAACTCCCTGTATGTATGAACTCTATTATCCTAAATGATTCTAACGGTTTACTATCAATTTTCCAATCGCAACTTATGCAATTTTCATTTCTGCGAAAATGTCGATTTACATTATGTAAACACGAATACCACAATGTCGGACCATACAATAGTAAATGCAATACAGCATTCACTGTTGCAATGTTCGCCACTGGGGTACACATCGCACTATAGTGGGAATGGGGAAATGTATCCTTTCCCTCACTATAGTGTGATCCCGGCATTTGTATATTAAAGTAGTGGGGGTTGTGGGGGGTGCAGGGGGGCTTGCCCCCTGAAAATATGTTATTTACTGTGCAACACACAGTAATGTTGTTCACAGAAGTGTGGTGACTCTTCAAAAATGTCAAAGTTGACATTTGCAGTCACCACACTTCGACTTTATTTCTGTTCGTTCTTTTGATATTCGCGGTTGTGGCTCGACATAACCGCTATTCGCTGTTGTGCAATCCAGTTAATTGATAGTAAACTATGTAGCAATAAACTGATGGGTCTATACCACCAACACAGGATATGCAAAAAAATTCTGAAAGGTTCATAGATGCTTACTAGGCTATTGATCTGTGAGGATCTTAAGAAGCCTAACCTTACTTTCCCAGAACAGTTTGTAGCTCATGTATTTCATGTGTGAATAACCCAAATAAGGGCAGAACCAGGAAATATTGGGACATTTACTTTTGCCCTGTTCATGAGAGACATGATTGCTAAATCATGGGGTGAACTTGTGATTTCCCATCCATTCATCCAAATTACATTTGAACACAGTAAGAGAAGTACCTTGCTTTATGCGAAATGAAGGTGGTTCCTTAGAAGTCATATCTTATGTGATACAAACCTTTCCTTCCAACATGTTCTATTTATGTTGCAAAAGAGCTTGAGATCCCTTGAGCAAGTGCTCATGGCCCCTTTAGACTTGCAAATGTGTAATAGGTCTGATAATACAGTCTGTTGAGATTATATATGAAAGGTATTAGTTGCTTATTATGCCTCTATGTGATAATGAGTAGAAGGATAAGGCTTTGAGATGGTCTGCATGGACTTTGTAAGTTAGGCCCATGACTTTTTTTAGTGAGAAAACATTGTGATTGCTCCAGTTGTAATTAGTGTTTGGACAGGCACATAATGGCTATGGCATTACATTCAGTGGTTAACCTGATGAGAGCTGAGTACAGAAGAATAACTAAATCCCTGGATCTGGATGCCGTACCTTTACATATAAGCTGTGTGATGAAAAAGGACTTCCTTACAGTAGTGGATACACAATGATCAAAGGGTCAAAGGGCACTTCATTGTAAACATTGTTTCTCAGATTTCAGACTACAGGTTCAACTTTCAATAGTGTGTTGTCAATGTGATAATTAGTAAAAAAATAAAAAAATGGTATTTAGTTTTAGTCCATGCTTTTAACAACAGCTATTGGTTTGGCAAAGGGCTTTGTCAATGATTTTGGTGTTCTCTGGGAAGTTTATGATGGAACCAAGTTTACAGTCATCAACAAACTTAATCAAACATAAACCCTTAACATTTGAACTCTGAGAAGTAAATTCCAAAAAGGAGTAGTCTAGGTACTGAACCCCGAGATAGACCTTTACTAGTAGGCTTCTGGAGGGGGTACAACCACCCACCCTAATTTCTTGCATTCTATTTGTGAGCCACTTTGCTATCCAGCTAGTTACATAGGGGGTTACATTCAGCTGGGAGGCTTTATCTATGATATTTGAGTATGGGGTGGTTTTGAATGTATTTGTGAGGTCTAGGTATGCACTGTGTAATGTTTTGTCATGATTCATTTCTTCAGTAACTTCCACAAGGAAATCGACTAAGTTAAGTGGTAAGGATCTGCCCTTGATCTGTGACAATGTATGTATCACTGTTTTCCAGGGTAAAGAATGCTTGCAGGTTGTGGATTGTCAGGATTTGCCCTTGATGAATCTGAAGTATCTTGAACTGAGAATTTATAGGTTACCCGTGTCCTTATTTATTAATTCCATGAGGCTGGTCAGGCTTGTGGGTCAGTATTCACCCAGGTCCATTAATGCCCCACATTTGTGCAAAGAGATGACCATTTCTGTCCTCCATTCATCCAGTATAAAGCCTGTTTGGAGGCTGATACTGAATAACCTTTGTGGAGGGGGATCTAAGAAGTCCTCTTTCAGGCTGTGCAGTAGGCAGCCTGGTATGCTATCTGGCACCGTAGTAGAAGTGGTGTTCATGGTCTTAAAATGTGCCTTGAAGACTTGTTCTTGGGACAATGGGGGCTATAGTTGCAGGTGTATGATCTGGAATATAAAAGGGGAGAGCACGGTGCAATTTGAACTAAATTTGTCTGCTTATATATTTGCTATATCCTCTGGGTCCAGGTATATAATATCCTTTACTATAAGTTCTGTGCAGTTCTCAACATTGTTTCTGAGACTTCTAACATACTTAAAAATGCTTTGAGGTTATCTTCACCAGGGTGGCTATTTTAACCTCATATCAAACTTTGAATAATTTCATTAAGGTCCAGAGTTCCTTGTTACATTTTCCAAGACTGTTATTGGTAGCATGACAGTAACATTTATTTTTCTGTGCAATTACTTTTTTCTTTTATTATAGATCCTGTTTATATTAGGGTTGTGCCATACTTTTTTTTTTTTTTTTTTTTATACATTTGGTACTGTATTTACTTTTGGGGGCGGGGAAGCAGTTGCATTGATGCAGCTATTTACATCTGCATCACATTTGGCAGGCAGTAAAAGTTCAGCATAAGCAGTGGAATTACTAAAATGGAAGGAGATACTGAATTTAACAAGGTCATCACTCAGATTTAGTAGATTAGCCTTGGCATAATCTCTGAATTCCAAGGTATTAGCATATGCTTCCAGCTTCGGTTTTATGGTGAATGTGACTGATTTGTGGTCCAGTTTGACCAGGGAAAAAGTTACAGCTGGTGGGAACCAAAATTGTTACATATTGGTAAGAACCAAGTCCTGGATTTTATCATCCCTAATTGGAGTGTGGACTAGTAACTGGCCCAGAGAGTTTGTATTGATGAAGTCCAGAAATTTCTGGGCATACATGTTTAAGGATGAATAATCTTAATATCAACCCTGATGCTGTTAACTGGTTTCAAAGTTATCTATCTAGCTGTCAGCAAGCTGTGAAATGGAATCAAGATCTATCCCATTCCCCACTCCTTTCTCTTACACTTGGAGTCCCTCAGGGTTCAATCCTAGGGCCCCTCCTCTTCAAGCATATTCATAAATGATCTTTATACTGCCTCCTGTCAAGCATCTATTATACAATACACAGATGATTCAACCCTCATATGTGCAGCATCCACAATAACTCAACTTCTTACAATCACAGCCTTCTCTGATATTGAAACATAGCTAGCAAATTCACAACTCATTCCCAACCATAATTAAACTTATGATCTTTCATCCATCTAAACCTACTAACCTCCCAGCTAACTTTTACATTATTGCCAGTAATAATACTAGGATTTTCCCAGATTCCCAAACAAAACTATTAGGCATCATAATTGACATCAAACTAAAATTTAACATACATATTTCTAACACAATCAAAAAGATTCACAAGAAAATAGGAACAATGTATAGAAACAAAAAAATTCTTAACAGACACAAGAATAGCCATAGCTAGAACCCACCTTCTCTCCTCACTCTTATATGCATCCCTCATACTTACCAACTTCAAAAAGTCAGACCAAGTAAATTAGAATCATGTTACAATAAGACTGTCAAATTTGCAACAGATTCCACACATTCAACCCATCACTGTCAATGCCTCAAAAATCTTTCTTGGTTGGAACTACCTCATGCTATGAACTATAACCAATTAATAATGGCTCACAAAATAATGCACAATCCTGACAACGTAACTTCCCTAAAAAATCTTCTACATCCCTATTGTAACATCCATAATCTTTGATCATCTAACAAAGACTTAATCCAAGTAACCAAAGTATCCAATACAGCAGGCAACTCCCTTTACTCAAACTTTGTTGCCAAATATAGGAATACCCTTCCACATAGTATTAGATCCACAAGTAATCTTAATCATTTCAAAATATCTCTCAAAGACGCATTTGAATCCTGGCTTTGCACATGGAACACTCCAGGTTAATAATTAACTTAGCATTACTTATACAATCTGGCTGTACGTACTAACTCTGTTATTATACCATGACCCCCCCATTATTATTCCAAAACGTGCACGCTGATTGGCCAGCGTGCCGTGTTATACTAATGGAAAAGGTCCGGTCTCGGACTTTTCCATTAGTATAACTCTCTTTAAACACTGTCTCGCTATGTTAAATGGGTTTAACATAGCGAGACATAAATAAGCAGGAAATCTCTGTTGCTTATTTTAAGCTGTCTCTATGCTAAACCCATCTAAGCAAAAAAACAACAGAGAAAGCAAGATCTCCGTTGCTTTTTACTGTTTCGCTGTGTTAAATGGGTTTAACATGGCGAGACAGTTAAAATAAGCAGCGGACATCTCCGTGCTTATTTTAAAACTGTCTCTATGTTAAACCCATTTAACATAGCGAAAAAAAGCAACAGAGATCTTGCTTTCTCCGTTGCCCACAGCTCTGATGTACTGCGCAGTACATCAGAACTAGCGGATGCCAGACATCTGCGGAAGGGCAGTAAACAGGCATTATACTATGCCATTATTTAAGAAAAGTAATAGTTTCTTTTGTTAAATAATGTTATAATAGCAATAACCACTTCTGGGTGTGGGTAATGCTGTATTTACCCACGGTTGGCTTTGTTTGGTCCCTCGGGCTTCTTGGGACCAAAACCACGATGGGTAAATCCATTACCACTGAAACTATTGCTATAACATATCCCTTCTAACAACACTACTTCCCTATAAGTAGTTATATTCCTAGCTGCAACTCTCACCACGGAAGTATTACCATCTATGCACTACTTTGCTTAAGTGATTCTTTCTACTTGATTTCCTAACTAATGTTATGTTCCTCCACATATATAAGTTCAACCATATATTTGTCTAGATTCAAGTGTTTAAAGTCTGTTCAGGTTGATACTTTTTGTTTTTAAATTTTTATCATATAAATGTGTTAACACTCATTTTTTGTCTATAATTTCTATTACTTGATGTGATGACTTTGTATGTAAGCTTAGGCTGGAGCTTTTCTCCCCAGGCCTCCGCTGAAAATGGACACTATCCCAGTAGGACCATCTCGGTAAACAAATGTAAAATAAAATAAATAAATAAAATAATAAGTCTCCAGTTAATGGAGGGGTAGCTGAAGTCACCTTGAACAATAGTGTTTGTCTTAATGCATAGGGACTCCATACTGATTAGGTATTAAGTATGGACTGAGGGGGCCTATATTTCGCTATGATATGATAAGGGGTTTTGTTAATAGTAAGTAGGATGTGCAGGAGTTATTTTATCTTGTATTTAATTTGTTTAGAAGTGATCTTTTTCAACTATGGATACAGCACCAACTTTACTGCCTTCATCTAATGCAGTAGGCCTGTACATATGGTAGGTATTGAAACCCTGCACTGATGCAGTGCTGTCACTGGCTCTAAACTGGGTCTCTGTGACAATGCATACATCAATGTTTCCAAGACTAAGGAGTGCTTTTAGGGAGTGTGTGTTTTCTTAAGGCTCCTAGCACTGAACAGAAATATTAAAGACTGTTCAAACTACTAACTTGATAAAAACAAAAACAAAACAGAAAGCTGGCTGCTGTTACTTCACACAAACTTATTTATTGTAAGCGCTTTTGCCAACTTCATTAGACAACTCAACAACACAGAAGACTTCATTTTATACTCACATTCAAAATCAATTATACAATTAAACAATTAGTTGGGACTGCTTCGTATTTTAAAGTACCCATACTTTTTAACATTTCAAAGTACTGACAAACATTAAAATTATTAAAAGCTATAAAAACATTATCAAAAAAGTGTTTTGCCCATTGTTGAAGACCATAATAAATCAAACAATATTACTCAATCATAAGAACATAGACTCATAGGATCATAAAATCATAAAATCATAAACACTACAAAAATATTAATGGATATATAAAATTATAGGAGTGTATAATACACTACTAAAAATATTTTTAAATATAATTGTATTTATACCCGATCTCAAAACTCAAAACCTCATAAGCACCTCGAGCAGACTCTAACTATCTAAAATGATATATTAGTTCATACATTAAATAAATAAATACACAAATATATCAATAAGATCATCAATTTATGTATGTACATAGCCTATGCTACTATAATAACTTTGATTAAAAATTATTAAATTAGTAACACTAAAAATATAAAACATGTATTTTATCTGGCAAGGGCTTTAAGCTTCAGTATACATTTTATATAAGCATATTCATTCAAACCAGGGGGTGTATGTGCTGATGTGCACATTTATCACATCAGTTCGCATTCCTCTAATCTTAATTCCCATGGTCCCCCTCTTCGGTCAGGCTCAACTTTTTGTATTATTGTGAATGCAAGCTTTTGTGTTGGATTTTCAGCTATATGCTTAGCCAGGGCATTTGTCAAAATTCCCCTTTGGATACTATATTGATGCTCGTATATCCTCTGCTTCAGCTTTCTTTCCATTTTACCTATGTAAAATGATGGGCAAAGTTTGCATAATGCCACATAAACCACTCCTTGGGATTCACAAGTATGTTTACCTCTTATTGCATACTACCTATTTCTAATAGTATACTGGTTTCCCAATTTTATGAACTTACACCGCTGGCAATATCCACATTTACCCATACTATTTCTAGCTGTATGCTCCTGTTCTTGCCTTTCTAAAAGGCTTTTCAAATTTGGTCCTCTTCTATATGTAAAATGTGGTCTTGCCTCTAGTACTTTATTAATCCTATTATCCTCCAGGATTATGGTCCAGTTTTTCTGTATTATATCCTTGATGCAATCTACTTCTATAGAATATGTAATCAGGAGACTAGTTGTTAAATTTCTATCAGTGCTTAATCGCGTACCCGTATGGTCTGTTTCAGCAGGATTTTGCATATCATCCCCCCGATGGTTACGTTCATAGGCATTTTGTACGATATGTTTAAAATTACCCGAAGCCCTTTTAAGATTAACTTCATCAAAAATGTGTGTGAGAAAGACCTCCGTGTAACCTCTTTTAAGAAACATATCTTTTAAATTTGCACATTCCAACATGTAGTCACTATCTGCAGAGACCATTCTGGCTGCCCTTACTATTTGTCCCTTTGCTACTGCTTTCTTTTGATGATATGGGTGGCAGCTCATAAAATGTAAGAATGCATTTGAGTAGGTGACCTTCCTATAGATTGTTGTCTTATATCTATTATTACTTTCTTCTTTAGTTATCTGGATGTCTAGAAAATTAATAGAATCAATTTCAACCTGATATGTGAATTCTAAGAAATCAGTAAAGTCAGTAATGGTTGTAATAAATCCATCCACCATAACTGTCTGGCCCTTCCACACAAAAAACATGTCATCTCGGTACCTAGTGTACCATACGACATTGTCCTCATAGATGTTATTGAAAATAAATTCTCTTTCCCAAAATGCCATTACACAATTTGCAAAACTGTTCCCACAGGGTGACCCCATGGCCACCCCTGTTTTTTGCAAGTAAAGGTCTCCATTAAAGTACATAAAATTGTTTGATAGCACCAATTCTAATAAAGTTTCAGTCACATAAATGTCCGAATTGTTGGCGCCTTTAAGATGTAGGAACTCTCTAACCCATTGTATTCCTAAAGTTTGTGGGATTACAGTATAGAGGTCCCTTATATCCACGGTAAGGAAGATAAAATCATTATTGTATTCCAATTTATTAATACCTGCCAAAAATCCCCATGAGTCAACACAAATTTGTGTTTCAGTTCTTAGGAAAGGCTTTAATTTGATATCAATATATTTCGCACATGCATATGTAATTGACCCCCTCCCATCTACTATGGGCCTAAAAGGTGGATCATTTACGGTTTTGTGTATCTTGGGGGACCCAAAAAGAGTTGGTATAACTGGTGCTGACTTGTTGTTGGTTCTGAAGAAGTCCGTTATGCAAGGAAGAATCATGGATTAACAGAGTTCATCGTGTTTCAGTTTTATGTGCTTTGCTGCCAATAAATACTTTTTGGACATCCATTTCATTACAATGTTATCTGGTTTGTGAAACAGTTCATTGTTGGTCGTTTAGAGCAGCTAAGAATGTCCATCATATCCTCCTAGGCTGATATATGTTGTGCCCTCTTAGAATGATGTCACTAGCTAAAGTCGGTTGATGAAATCAACAGTCTTCTGCTCCTACTTTGGCATCTTTCTTGGTGACAGAATAATGCTGCTCACGGTTAGCTTCATACCTGCCTCAAGACACACATTCTGAGAGCCCCACTCAATGCCAGGAACCTAAATAAAAAGCTAATCCCCTTGCATCCTCCCTTGCACTCATGAATACAGACATCTGTGCAGTTACCACAGAACCCTAAAGTGTTACTGCTCAATGTCAGGAGCCTAAATAAAAAGCTACACCCCCTCCCAGCCCTCCTTACACTCATGAATACAGACATCTGTGCAGTTACCACAGGACATCAAAGTGTTACTACTCAATGCCAAGAGCCTAAATAAAACACTACACCCCCTCCCTGTCCCCCTTACGCTCATGAATACAGACATCTGTCCAGTTACCACAGCACCTTAAAGTATTACTGCTCAATGCCAGGAGCCTAAATAAAAAGCTACACTCTCCCCCAGCCCCCCTTACACCCATGAATACAGACATCTGTCCAGTTACCACAGCACCTTAAAGTGTTGCTGCTCAATGTCAGGAGCCTAAATAAAAAGCTACACTCCTTCCCAGCCCTCCATACACTCACGGATACAGACTTCTGTGCAGTTACCACAGAACCTTAAAGTGTTACTGCAAAATGCCAGGAGTCAAAATAAAACCCCCTCCCAGCCCCCCTTACACTCATGAATACAGACATATGTGCAGTTACCACAGAACTTTAAAGTGTTACTGCTCAAGGCCAGGAGCCTAAATAAAAGCTACACCCCCTCCATGCCTACCTTATACTCATGAATGCAGACATCTATGCAGTTACCACAGAACCTTAAAGTGTTACTGCTCAGTGTCAGGAGCCTAAATAAAAAGCTACACCCCCTCCCAGCCTCGCTTACACTCATGAATACAGAGATCTGTGCAGTTACCACAGAGCCTTAAAGTGTTACTTCTCAATGCCAGGAGCCTAAATAAAAAGCTACACCCCCTCCCAGCCCTCCTTACATTCATGAATACAAACATCTGTGCAGTTACCACAGAACCTTAAAGTGTTACTGCTCAATGCCAGGAGCCCAAATAAAAAGCTACACCCCCTCCCAGCCCTCCTTACACTCATGAATACAGACATCTGTGCAGTTACCACAGAACCTTAAAGTGTTACTGCTCAATGCCAGGAGTCTAAATAAAAAGCTACAGCCCCCTCCAAGCCCTTCTCACACTCAAGAATATAGACATCTGTGGAGTTAATAATACATTCTTTAAGGTGACAGACAGAACCCCAGCAGTGCAAGGTTTCAGTACGTTGTACATTTTTAGCCCAGTAGCCACACATACAAGGGCTAAAGGCGGTGGTGTCTTAGTATACATTTGTAACAAGTATACTTCTGGGGTGGTCAAACAGGATGACGTGCTGGAGTTCCTCCATGTGCTGATCACCATAGACAAAATCTGTACCATATCCTAGCCAGCTATAGGTCACCCTGCGTGTCCCAAGAAGCTCACAGTGCATACTTGGACCTACTGAAGACACCTACCATCCAATCTAACATCCACCTCATGGGAGACTTTAATTACCCCTTTTTAGACTGGGAATCCTGCAAGTTCTGAAAGCTACATAGGATCATAGGAGGTGACTAGGCTAATGGCCCTGGGGCCCTTACAAGCCTTGCCAAAGAGTTTATCCCCAAAAAAAGAACCTCAGTCAGCACCTGTCGCCCCTGTCAATGAGGGACAAAGGTGAAACTCCTGGGACAAATTTATGGTTTCCCATCCACTCATCAAGGTTGCATTTGAAGAGGATTAGTGAGGTACTCTGTCTGACATGTATGGGAAGTCTATTCTAGAGACGGGGCAGCCTCTGGGAGACAAACCTGTCTCTCCAGTTGGTTTTGGTGATATTGCATATTAGATTTGGGCCTATCGAGTAGATAATGTGCGAGGAGTTAGACTTATGGATATAGAAGATCTCTAGTAGGGCAGAGTCCGATATTGCCTTATAGGTGAGACCCAGATCACCTCTGAGCAATCTGTATGAAACCAAGTAGAGTGATAGTGATTTAAGCTTGTCCGCATAGGATACATGTTGGAGGCCATGGATTCTCTTTGTGAAGTATTTCTGTGGCCTTTCCAGTTGGTGCAGGGGTTTGGAGAGGTACATATCAAATGGGGCATTATGCTCAATTATAGGTCTAATAAGGGAGGAGTACAGAGAGGTAATAACCTCCTTTTTTCTGGATGCAATCCTTTTACTTATAAGATAAACCAAGTAAAAGGCTTTTCTGACCACCGTCGCCATGTGATGGTCAAATGCGAGATTATTGTCACCCTGATTACTCAGGCATCTCACCACAGGTTGTGTGCTTAGGGGGCTGCCGTTGATGAGGTCATCAATAGGGGCCGTGTTTTTGCTGAATGGTATGATAATACATTTTTTTGCATTTAACTTAAGGCCATAACTTTGGCACCAGTAATTTGTAGGTGTGAGACCCTCTTACAGTATGTTACCATCATTTGGGGAGTCAATGACAGCACCCAGCTTACAGTCATCCACAAACTTGGTCAGCCATAGGCCTTTTGTCTTTACCTGAACCTCTAAGAAGTAGATGCCAAACAGTAGGGGTCCCAGGACAGATCCCTGGGGAACACCCCTAGTGACAGGTCTGTTGTCAGAGATGGCAGCACCTATTTTGACCTTGTGGGTTCTATCTGTGAGCCGGTTGGCCACCCATCTGACTACATAGGGATTAACACCAAGTTGTGTTAGCTTTTTGATGATGCCTGAGTGGGGGATTGTGTCAAAGGCCTTGGCCAGGTCAAGGTAAGTTGTATGTACTGACTTTCCTTCATCCAGGACCTTGGTGACAGTCTCAAAGAAGTCAACTAGATTCAATAGGCAAGATCTGCCCCTGACAAATATGAATTGGTGGGGTCGAGTGCTTGTAGACTGCCTATGTCCTTGTTTATGAGATCCATAATAATGCCCTCCATGACTTCACAGATCAAACTTGTTAAGCTGATGAGGCGATAGTTTCCTGGGTCAGTAGTGGCACCACCTTTGTGCAAAGGGATGACAATGGCAATTCTCCAGTCTGCTGGAATGAAGCCTGTAGTTAGGCTGTGGTTGAATAGGGTGCTCAATGGAGAAGCTAGTTTTTGCTGGAGATGGTGCAGAATACAGCCTGTGATACTATCAAGTCCAATGGAAGCTGTGTTTTTGCCTTGGATAGGGCCTTTAACACTTGATCTACAGAGATGTGAGGTGTGGGACAAGTATCGGGGATGTTGACTGGGCCTTTGGGGGTGATAAGGGGGTGAAGTTTGCACTAAACCTATCAGCCAGCAGGTTGGCTAAGTTAGCAGGATCAGTGTAAGTGGTACCATTAAGTACTAGCTCAGACCAAACTTGGGCTTTGCCATGGAGGTTCCTAACATAACTGAAGAAGGACTTGTGGTTTTCCTTTGCTTTGGACGCTAATTTCAACTAATAATTGGCTTTGGAGGTTTTCACTAGTGATCTAATTAGCTTGTTGAGGCAGAGGAGGGAGTTTTACCTATTTGGAATTTGTTCCTTTTTACACTTGTACAACAGTTTCTTCCTTTTCTTGTAAAGTCTGTTGATAGAGGATGTCCACCAGACAGGTTTGTGTTTCCCTGAGGAGCAGATTTTAGTTCTGTTGGGTATGGCTGAGTCCATGCAGTTGTACAGGTGCTTCTATACTGCACTAGCATACTGTTCAACATAGTTTT
This sequence comes from Protopterus annectens, assembly GCF_019279795.1. Classification (NCBI taxonomy): domain Eukaryota; kingdom Metazoa; phylum Chordata; order Ceratodontiformes; family Protopteridae; genus Protopterus; species Protopterus annectens. The sequence continues at coordinate 406,612,590 of NC_056740.1, read as the reverse complement.
CTGCATCATCTGAGGGGGGCGATGGTGTGAAGCTGCTGATACCCTCCTTTAAAGGAGGTTGTAGTCAGCTTTTGAGAAGTTTTTTAGCCTGGTTATGTCTGGGGAGGGGATGGGTGGGATAGAAACTTCAAATAAGGCAGACCGATGATCTGATCTCACCAGGGAAGCACATACTATGAGAGTGGTACAGCGGTCGCCCATGTTGGTGGGAACCAAGTCCAGTATGTTATCTCCCCTTGTGGGGGATAAAACCAGCTGATCTAGTGCATTAGAACTGATGAAGTCAAGCAATCATTGGGTGAGTGCATTAGTGCAGGAATAGTTCACCCAGTCTATGGTGGGGTAGTTGAAGTCACCAAGGATCAGGATGTTAGTGGGTACCTTGATGTTGTAAAGTAGGTCCAGGTAGGAAGTGTGCATGTCCTGAGACATAGAGGGGGCTCTATAGCTGTCTATAACTTGGATGGGTGTCTTGCCAACTGTCAGTTGCACCTGGAGTAATTCCAGTGCGTCATGTGGGTAAAGCAGTCTGGAAGTGTGCCTGTTTTTAATGAAGATAGAGACTCCACCACCCTTAGTCTTTCCAATCTCATTTTGGGGTCGGAAAGTGTGGAATGAGATATAGCCTGGTAAGGCAGGGGTGCTCTCTGCAGCTCTGAACAAAGTTTCCGTGACTGCACAGACATCAACATCTTCCAGTGTGAGAAGAGCCTCCAGTAAGTGCATTTTCAGATTAAGGCTCTTAGCACTGAGCGGCATAACCTTAAATTTGCTTTTTGACAGATCTTTTATGCTGGAAGATTTTTCTTTGGGACATGGACTGAAAAAGGCACAATGGGGGAGGCAAGAGCTTTGGTCAAGATTTGGAACCCTAGGGTTGACAGGTTGAGGCCATCTCTGGCAAAGCATCGTGGCCTGTCAACCATGTCATCTCAGGCAGACAGATACTGGATCTCCTTAAAAAGGCACCAGAAACTAAGCAATTGTTGAAGTCAGACATTTTATGTTGGTAATGTAGTGTCATTCTTGGTAAAGGTAGGATGCTGCTTAGGGCTAGGGTCATACCTGCCTGGAGCACATACTCTGAGAGCTCAATCATGTCTCTCTTCATATAGTCCAGGGAGGTATATCTCAAGTCATTCACATCAACATGGACAATGACAGAGTCATACTTGTACCTGTTGTGGAGAGACTTGTGTGCGTATATGATGTGGTAGATTCTAGCACCTGAGAAACAGCTGACTGTGACCTTCTTCTTGTTGAGTCTGGTGAGGGGGACATCGGTGTGTCTCACTATTGAGTCACCAATGACTAGTATGTTTGGTTTATTGTTATTCCTTATGGGTTGCATTGGTTAATTTTTTTGCCTAATGGGCTGTGTTTGTGAGACACTGGTGTGCTGACTACTGTGTGTGATGTGTATGGTATTGTGTGTGGAATATTTATGAGTGTGTTTTGGGGTCTCTGTTGTTTAGGTAAGTTTTTGTTTAGGACCCCTGCATAGGTGAGTGTGTAGCTCTTTGATGTGGGTGGTGTGGTGCTTGTTCTGGCAATCTCCTCTTTGTCAGGAGTACTGACTGTGGTGTGAGAGAGCATGGATTCCAGCTTACTGTTGTAGATGCATCTCTCGCAAGTAGAAGAATTATGTGCTAGAAGAAGGAGATTGTCCGTGAACATGAGGCAGTTGCTACACTGTCTCAGTATGCCCATGTTGACCAGGCTGGCAGGAGAAACTGATAGGAATTGTCCAGACATAGTGCTCTGAGTACTTGGTGGATTTATGGATACAGGGTTTGATAAGGGTTTGTCTGCAAAAATCTTAAATATAAAATAAATGGCCTGAAGCATAAGTGCTATAACCAAAACTAAGATGCTTAGAATATTAATCAGGCTACTAACAAGCAATAATAAGTGCAGAATAAGAGCATTTGTACACTTAAGAGCACACACAACAGCAGACTAAGGTAATAAGGTAGAAGACAATTAAGTAAGAGCAGCTGAATAAAGTATAAATATTTTTTTTTTTTTTTTTTTTAGTGGAGAGGGAGAGAACAAGATTCCCAGACTTTGCAAACACAAACACCCTTGACCAAACAGCGAGTGCACTCACTAGAGGCTCCAACATAATGGACCTTGTGATCGCAAATATGGGGGAACACTGCACCCCCAAAGCCTCATCCCCCCAGTAAGGTCTGACCATAAAACTGTCTCCTTTGAAAGCAAAATCATATCCATAATCCTATTAAAACCAGTAACAGCTCGGAACTATTCCAAGGCAAATTACCATTTATTAAGTCATGGTTTGTCAAAATTCAGTGCCCCTCCAGTCCCCAAGAACGCAGCAGCCTTTGCTGAATTGTTCTCAGGCAATCTATACAACCATATCAATGGCTGCATAGAAGCTGCTTTACCTACCAGACGTAAGCCCAGGACTAGCCCCAGAAACAAACCATCTTTGTGGCATCCCAAATTAAACAGTATAATTAAACAGGATATACAACAAAAGGAAAAAATATAAATAAATTAGGAAGGGTAATTCCCATAAAGATAAAAACTCTCTCATCAAATTAAATAGGCAACTAAGAGGGCTAATTAGGTCAAGCAAAGCCAAAGCATGAGGATAAGGTGAACGATATTCATAAGGTCTTCTAAAACCATGTCAGAAACCTCAAGGGAATCACACAGCAATGTCCTGAACTGGTAGCTAATAGTGCCACATTTACTGAGCCTGGCAATATAGCAAACCTGCTACTGGACACATTAATTTCCAGCTTTACTCCTCTCTTACCCCCCCCCCAAAATACCCTCAAACATCCCCTCAAACTCTAACTAGGGAACATGTACTTACTGTACTTGCTAAAGCTAAGAACATGGACTCTGGGGGCCCCAATATCATTCCAGGATGTCTCTTGAACAGTCTACAATATGGCATATCTGGACACCTGGAGTCAATATTTAACTATAGTCTTAAAACAGACTTTCTGCCATGAGTACCTTCAATATATCCAAGCAACTACAGACCCATTAGTCTGACTCGTCTTATTTGCAAAGCCATGGAAAGAATTATCACGGAAATTATCAACATAGGAGACCTCCGGACACTGGATCCATCCCAGTTTGGCTTTGTCAAAGATGGTCATGCTTACTGAATGTGGTGGTCTTCCTTGAAAAGATCACCAAGACATCAAAGCCAATGTCAAAGACCTCTGGCTAACCAAGTTTGCAGACAACTGCAAACTGGGAGTAGTCTTTGAATCCCCCAAGATGAGAACACCCTTCAGGAAGATCTAACACAGTCAAATGCTTGGTGTCATAGCCAAGGCTTGAATCCCAACACCAAGAAATGCATTATACTACCTTTTGGGAAGTCAGCCTCCCTGAGTAACTACAGCATCTATAAAACACCCCTAAAAGTTGATTCACTAGTCAAGGATCTGGGAACTCATGTAGATAGTAACCTAGCCTTCAACCAATATGTGACCAAGGTAGTAAGAAATTGTTGCTCTAAGGGCATGGCATCCAGGTCCAGAGAGGTCATCATGCCATTGCACTCCCCCCGCATAAGACCCATCATAGTGTATAGTGTCCCTTTCGGTATGTACCTAACCAGACACATGCAGCAACTGGAATGTTCACAAAGGTTCCTTACAAAAAAATGCAGGGAGTAAACACAATGTCCTGCACTGATCTCCACAAAGCCACTTCTCTTTATTCTATATCATACAGACTTCTGAGAGGTGATCTTTACCTGGCATGAAAGGTATATGTGGATCCTGTTTTGATGAACTTTCTGCACATCCGTAAAACAAACAGCATCAGAACTACTGGATTAAAAGACCTTAATTTTGCTCGCAACATAAATAAAACATGTCGAAGAGACAGATACGTTTCTCAGAGAATTCCCATTCTCTGGACCAGGCTCCATATCCATGTGAAACAGAGTTCCTCTTTATTCCTTTAAGTGCAATTTGGACCAATGGATGGGTAATCAGAAATACACCCCTGGTCTGGGGCCTATGTCTCTGATGAAAAGAGGCAGTTAGCATATATAAAACACTATATAAATCAGATTTGTGGGTCACGTTTAGGTTGCATGGCCTGGATTATAAGGGCCCTAGTGGTCATTAGCCTTGTATATAACCATGAACCTATGAACATACAAGACATTTACATGCACTTGCATAATAACTGTGGCATATGTATAAGGATTTGAACCCTGCAACCTTGCCATAGGAAACATCACCACTAACTGGCTGCGCTAACTCATTCTCCAAGAATGTGAAAGTGATCAGTAATAAGTCTTATATTTTTATACATAGCAGCTGCCTGTACCAGATTATTAATGAACCCACTAGAGAACAGAATGTACTTCACCTGGTCCTAACAAACTTATCATCTGCATGCACCATCCCTAAAGTATCCTCCTCACTGGCTAAGCAGACTACAAACTAGTAACCTTCTCATTCAAAATCTCCAAGCCATCAGAAGCAATTATCGCACATTTCAGGGGCTATAGATGTATAAATCTCCTGCAGTTCTATGTTGATGTCTCCAAATTTGGATATAACGGTATTACCCATAATTTTGACGCTTTAAAGATTCATGCAGGTAAGTTCTATTTGCACCTGGACAAATGGATTAAATTGGAAGTCCCAACTACATCCAAAGAAATGGGAGGTTTAAAAGCAAACCAGCATGGTGACCCTCAAGTGTTAATAATATGTAGAATAAGAAACACAAACTTCTTAACTTATATACCTGAATAAAAACACCGAAATTAAGGAGGACATCAAACAGCTAGTTGAGAAACTAAAAAAGACATTTAAAAAAATGAATGCTTCCCATGATCTTAGACTAGCTGTGGAAGCCAAAGTGAACTACAAATTCTTCTTGATATATATTAGTAAAACAAGAAGTAAGGCTCAACGCTGCTCAGAGCGTATTCATAACAGCACTTAACAGTCTAACCCTAAGTAAGGCTCAATGCTGCTCAGAGCTTATTCATAATGGCACTAAACAGTCTAACCCTTTGTAAGGCTCAATGCTGCTCAGAGTGTATTCATAATGGCACTAAACAGTCTAACCCTGAGTAAGGCTCAATGCTGCTCAGAGCTTATTCATAATGGAGCTAAACAGTCTAACCCTGAGTAAGGCTCAACACTGCTCAGAGCTTATTCATAATGGCACTAAACAGTCTAACCCTGAGTAAGGCTCAACACTGCTCAGAGCGTATTCATAATGGCACTAAACAGTCTAACCTGCTGCTCAGAGCGTATTCATAACGGCACTAAACAGTCTAATCCTGAGTAAGGCTCAATGCTGCTCAGAGCTTATTCATAATGGAGCTAAACAGTCTAACCCTGAGTAAGGCTCAACACTGCTCAGAGCTTATTCATAACGGCACTAAACAGTCTAACCCTGAGTAAGGCTCAAGCTGCTCAGAGCGTATTCATAACAGCACTAAACAGTCTAACCCTGAATAAGGCTCAATGCTGCTGAGAGCTTATTCATAATGGCACTAAACAGTCTAACCCTGAGTAAGGCTCAATACTGCTCAGAGCGTATTCATAACAGCACTAAACAGTCTAACCTGCTGCTCAGAGCGTATTCATAACGGCACTAAACAGTCTAACCCTGAGTAAGGCTCAACGCTGCTCAGAGCGTATTCATAACGGCACTAAACAGTCTAACCCTGAGAAAGGCTCAATGCTGCTCAGAGCTTATTCATAACGGTACTAAACAGTCTAACCCTGAGTAAGGCTCAACACTGCTCAAAGCGTATTCATAACGGCACTAAACAGTCTAACCTGCTGCTCAGAGCGTATTCATAACGGCACTAAACAGTCTAACCTGCTGCTCAGAGCGTATTCATAACGGCACTAAACAGTCTAACCTTGAGTAAGGCTCAACGCTGCTCAGAGCGTATTCATAACAACACTAAACAGTCTAACCTTGAGTAAGGCTCAACGCTGCTCAGAGCTTATTCATAACGGCACTAAACAGTCTAACCCCGAGTAAGGCTCAACGCTGCTCAGAGCGTATTCATAACGGCACTAAACAGTCTAATCCTGAGTAAGGCTCAATGCTGCTTAGAGCGTATTCATAAAAGCACTGAACAGTCTAACCCTGTGAGTATTGCCAACATAGCAGCAAATAACTTTAGGGCCAGCTTTACCCAAGAGACATCTGCTCCAAAACTACTTATCCCTGATGGAATCAAAGCACCAACCATCATGAAAGAACATGAACTGAAGGTACTCTTCAAAATAAAGGGCACTTCATCCATGGGGACTGACAACATACCAGGTTGGCTAATTAAAAGTACAAAACAAACACTGGTGGACCAACTCCTCAACCTCTTTAACATGAGCCTTTCAACTGGCTTTGTCTCATAAGTATGGCGTTTAACTGTACAAGGATGGCTCCACCACTGACCATGCCACAAGGGTGGCTGTACCACTGACATCAGGGACTACAGACCTATCAGGCTAACAAGTCTTATATGCAAAGTCATGCAATGTATCATAACTGACCTAATTAAATGTGGTATCAAAGCTCTTATCAAACTCAAGTCCCAACAGTTTGGCTTTGTCAAGGGTAAATCATGTCTAATTAATCTTGTGAACTTTGACAGGGTTACTCAACCAGAAGACCTTGGGCAAGCTGTTCACATAGTGCACCTTGACCTTGTCAAGGCATTCAGTACCACATGTGAATATAACAATCAAGTTGAAGGAGCTCTAAATTTACCCATATGAGGTTAATTGGATATCCATCTGACTTGGTGACGAGACTCACACAGTAAGAGTAGGAAGTGCACTCTCCAAGAGCATGAAGGTGACCAGTGGAATTTTTTTGGGATCTGTGCTGGGACCTCTGTTATTCTGTATCTAATTGTCAGATATACACTCACCAAGCAAGGTTCTTTGGTTAATAAAGCTTGTGGATGACTGTAAGCTGGGAGTTGTAGTCAATTCCCCATATGATATACATTCCTACATGAGCTTACACTAGTCAATAGCTGGTGTACAAAAATGGGCTTGAACTCAATTTCAAGAAGTGAAAACATTGCAGGATTTGATAAATACTCCTCAGTTGCAGCTTCTTGCATAGTTAACACACCATTTCACTATGAAAAGATAGTGAGAAAGTTAATACTTGTGTTGATAGCTGGCTCATTTTATTTTCAAATTGCAACAGTAATTATGTAATCTATATACCTTGCACAGCTCATAGCAAAGGGTATTTCTTTCAGATCAAATGCCCTCACCTCCTTGTACTTTGCATTTCTGAGACCCGTTATTGAGTGCAACACATCCTTTGGGAGATATCTAACTGAGCTTATCAAGCAATTGGAAAGACTCCAGAGGTTTGTAACTAAAAACATCATGGGCTTAAAACACCTGAACTACCAAAAAAGACTGGAGGCTTTCTCTCTGTACTTGGCTCATTGTACTTGGTTTCATATAGACAACTGAAGGGTGATCTGTGCCTCACTTATATGGCTATAAGTGATCCAGCAGTCCAGTAACTCCTTTACCTGTATAAATCAAACAGTCCACCTAACACAATGGCCAAAGATCTAAATCTCCACAAACAAATAAATAAGACAAGTTGAAGGGGCACATATGTCATGCATCACATACTCCTTCTCTGGAACAAACATCCTCTCCAAGAAGGTACACAACTGGTTGGCTGTTCATAAATTCACCACTGGTTTGACTGGCCTATCCCTCTTAAAGACAGAAAGGTGAGAACTGGCAAGGAGAAAATTATCTCATGGCTCAGTTGTCCTATAACTCCTATGATACTATGATCAATTGTAGAACTCAGTGAGTCTGCTCACCAAAAATCTTTCCATAACATTCTCTTAGAAGACACCAAGACTAATGGAGATATAATGCCACGTTAATTTCTTGAACCCCATTTTTGCAAGGGCAGTATTGCTATCTTATCTTGCCCAACACCAGCACTCAGCTTTTTATAAAGAAACTATACATCCCTGCCACTTCTGACTCCTTAAGGATCATACAGAGCAGTTCAGAAGTTCCCTGCATCTTACTTCAACTAAAATGAAGTTTCCTCTCTCTTTCTTTATTAGTCATTTCAGCATCTGTCACTCATCCACATTTATGCCTACCACCTCTCTCTTTCTTTATTAGTCATTTCACCATCTGTCACTTGTCCGCATTTATGCCTACCACCTCTCTCTTTCTTTATTAGTCATTTCACCATCTGTCACTCATCCACATTTATGCCTACCACACATTTCGTTACTGGGACCCATTGCATCATCCATTTATAAGTGCACAAATGAGAAATGTGTGTACTTCTGCCTCATTAAGAACATTCTCAAACAGCACCCCCCCCCTCCCCTTCTAGGAGGCTAATAGTTGGTCAACTAGTAAAGAAATAACTTTTAAAAGCTAACAGCAGAGGAGCAGGTTCTGGCTTTGGCAGTTAAACAAAGTTTTTAAGATAACAGGGAAATATTTTTTTCAGTAATTATTTTTCTTTTCAGGCTACCAGAAACAAGATGTGTAAATGTCACCTAATAAGCTTAAAATCAAAGCTGATGAATCCAGAAGAAGATATCCTCCCCAGCCTGGTTCAAGACTGTTTGTAGATATACAATGATCAATGTATAGAGTCTGTCAAACTGAGTCTGAAATGTAAGTTTGTAATCTTGTACAAGTCCTGGGGAAAGAGGTTCTGCTGAACAAAAATTGTGAGATACTCAAACCATAATAATGAAAGATAAATGATCAGGGAACTCCGAATAATAATCAGACTAGAAACAACTACTTATGTAGACTAAATTTGAACTGTTAAATTTGTAGTCTAGTAAATCCAAAGTTCTCATCAAACTTTTGTGGATATTATTCAATTTACGTTGAATCACAGTATTTTTTTTACCATCACAATGTTGCAATGTTTAAAAATGTCTAGTAAATTCTTCTGGTTAAGTTCTGACAGAATTAATAAATTAAGTTTTATTTACATGACACTGTGACTGTGACATTTTTAAGTGTGTAGAAGATTGGTACAAATATAATCTGGAAGATTCTGAATCACATTTAAGATTGTTGAGATACTTTAGCTAACCTAAGATAGACTTCCACTGAAGTACTTCATTCTCCCCATGGTTTTAGATGCCCTGATGCTCATTAACTGCTATAGCTATGCATCATATCAGAGACACCTTTGTTACCAGTCAAAGAAATCATTTATATCACAGGCTATTTTTGTAGAGCACTTTATTATGCATTTTCATGTTTTGACAAAAGCAGAGTAATGACAATATAGAAGGTACTGGATCTTATGACACTGCTTAGTTTACATTGACAATTATCTGGACATGCAGTATTATGTTGTGTGATGGATCTACTTTGCTTTTCATTGATGCATTGGCATTGTATTCCTGGATGAAGGACATGACAAACTCTTTGGTCTCTAGATGTGTTTCACAGGGAAATATTTGTGGGTTCTTTTAATGTGAGTCTGAGCACCCAAAATTTGTATAGTATTCCCTTGGTTATAGAGAAGCCTTCTTGAATGGTAAATGCTAAGATTTACAGATTTTTTTTTAAACTAGTGTTGGGAAGTTGACATAATGGTTTAGGTGTTTACCTTACCAGACACAAGGTACAGACATTGATTCTCACATGGGATACTTCACTAGTCTTAAAATGGCCCACAAGGGCAGTTAGCCTAGTACCGATCTATTAACCTAATGACCTGGAGGACATTTCTAAGCCTAACCATGTTTTTCCAGAAGAATAATGATGTCTTGTATCCAAACAGGATGTTGAGTGCCAGGAATTTATAAGCTACCTTAAAGGGACATGGCTGCAGGTAAGGATAAAAAAAGTGTGATGGTTGGCAACTGATTTGGCCCCCAGTGCCAACAGGTGGCCTGGTGATTGCTTGCGTAATTTGGTGTTTATCAGATATCTTGGCCAAAGCACTGTGTTGTATAGTTGTGTGGATTTGTATAGTAAGCCAGGGTTGGGGTAGCTTTGACATTGCAAACTAGGAAGTAAAGCTCTTTAGTAGCAGTCTAAGATTCGGAGGAACCCGTGAAGTCCCTGCAATATGATTAACAAATATTTTGTTTGTTTTCAACTCCAACAGTCACAGTACTAATAAATGTCTATACATAAATTATTAAAATATCTAATTTACTTTAACTATAAGAGTGAATTTTTCTGTAGTTCAATATCTTTTTCATAACTGATTTTTGCCCACATTTATTTATTTATTACATTGTTTACCGGGAAATTCCGAATGGACACAGGTCCTTTTTCTAGCGGAGGCCCGGGAGAGAAAATCTCCACAGAATGCATGTGATAAGTGGTATACAATAAAGCCAAAGGTATGCGTACAGTAATAGTGATGATGACATACAGAACAGGAGCACAGTTGGTACAACTTAGTAGTTAGCAGTAAATGTAAACATTTAGATACCCTAGAAATAATACAGTACTAAATTGTCCAACAAATAACAGTAAACAAGCTAACAGAACTAAATAGACTGATGATAACTAAACATAGGCTGTCTAACAGCAAACAAGCTAACAGAATTAAATAGACTAATGATAACTAAACATAGGATGTCAAACAGTGAACAAGCTGACAGAACTAAATAGACTAATGATAACTAAACATAGGATGTCTAACAGTAAACAAGTTGACAGAACTAAATAGACTAATGATAACTAAACATAGGATGTCTAACAGTGAACAAGCTAAAAGAACTAAATAGACTAATGATAACTAAACATAGGATGTCTAACAGTGAACAAGCTAACAGAACTAAATAGACTAATGATAACTAAACATAGGATGTCTAACAGTGAACAAGCTAGCAGAACTAACTAGACTAATGATAACTACACATAGGATGTCTAACAGTGAACAAGTTAACAGAACTAAATAGACTAATGATAACTAAACATAGGATGTCTAACAGTGAACAAGCTAACAGAACTAAATAGTCTAATGATAACTAAATGTAGGATGTCTAACAGTGAACAAGTTAACAGAACTAAATAGACTAATGATAACTAAACATAGGATGTCTAACAGTGAACAAGCTAACAGAACTGAATAGACTAATGATAACTAAACATAGGATGTCTAACAGTGAACAAGTTAACAGAACTAAATAGACTAATGATAACTAAACATAGGATATCTAACAGTGAACACACTAACAGAACTAAACAGACTAATGATAACTAAACATAGGATGCCTAAAAGTGAACAAGCTAGCAGAACTAAATAGACTAATGATAACTAAACATAGGATGCCTAACAGTGAACATGCTAACAGAACTAAACAAACTAATGATAACTAAACATAGGATGTCTAACAGTGAACAAGCTAACAGAACTAGACTAATGATAACTAAACGTAGGATGTCTAACAGTGAACAAGCTAGCAGAACTAAAAAGACTAATGATAACTAAACATAGGATGTCTAGCAGTGAGCAAGTTAACAGAACTAAATAAACTAATGATAACTAAACATAAGATGTCTAACAGTGAACAAGCTAACAGAACTAAACAGACTAATGATAACTAAACATAGGATGTCTAACAGTGAACAAGCTAACAGAACTAAATAGACAAATGATAACTAAACATAGGATGTCTAACAGTGAGCAAGATAACAGAACTAAATAAACTAATGATAACTAAACATAAGATGTCTAACAGTGAACAAGTTAACAGAACTAGACTAATGATAACTGAACATAGGATGTCTAACAGTAAACAAGCTGACAGAACTAAATAGACTAATGATAACTAAACATAGGATGTCTAACAGTAAACACACTAAAAGAACTAAATAGACTAATGATAACTAAACATAGGATGTCTAACAGTGAACAAGCTAGCACAGACAACCCTCTCCTCCTCCCACAAAACACAAATACATGCGAGAGATGCAACTATACGGCCAAACTGGAGGCTGAGCTCTCTCAACACAGGACTGGCAAGACCAGTCAGGAGGAGAAGGTTACCACACACACTATAGACCCAGTCTCACATAGCACCATTACAACCTCAAATCATACACATAAACACACAAAGACATACTCGGAGGCTCTGATCAAAAATCTACCAAAACAGCAGAGGCCACCAAAGCAGACACCCAAACAACCACCACCTCAAAACACAACACCTGCAACACATAGACCTCACAGTCAGAGTGTCAAACAGTCACAGCCCTTAAGGCCAAACACAATGCCAGACACACTAGTCATTGGTGACTCCATAGTCAGACACACTGATGTCCCGCTCACCAGACTGAGTAAGGAGAAGGTCACAGTAAGCTGCCTGTCGGGCTAGAATCCGCCACATAACGCAAGCACTCAGGTCTCTCAACAGCAAGTACAAATATGACTCAGTCATTGTCCACGCTGGTGTAAACGACCTGAGACGTACCTCCTTGGACTACATGAAAAGAGACATTGAGGAGCTCTCTGACTATGTAGCCCAGGCAGGTATGACCCTGACCTTGAGCAGTATCCTACCTTCACCAAGAGTGATGCCACAATACAGAGATAAGATGATCAGCTTTAACAATTGGCTTAAACACTGGTGTCATTCAAAGGGGATCCAGTATCTGTCTGCCTGGGATGACATGCTGGACAAGCCAGCTGCTTCATGAGGCTTGCACCTGTCACCCTGGGATTCGGATATTGACAAAGGCTCTTGCCACCCCATAGTGCCTTTTAGGCAAGGCTCAAATTCTAAACCTACCACCCTAGAACACAAAAAGGAAAAAACTAAGGGTAATGCTGCTCAATGCCAGAAGTCTCAATCTCAAAATGCACGCTTTTCGAGGCCCTTCTCAGTATGGAGAACATCGATGTCTGTGCTGTGACAGAAACCTGGTTCAAGGCTCCTGAGAGCACCCCAGCTATCAGGTTTTACCTCATATCATGCGTTCCGCCCCAAAATCCGGACAATACCAAGAAAGGGGTATCCATATTCATTAAGGACACCCACACCTCAAGACTGGTGGCAACGCACGATGCATCGGAGACCATCCAGGTGCAATTAACCATAGGCAAGACTGCTCTGCAAATTGTAGCATGTTACAGGCCACCCTCACAAACTCAGGAACCTCACATGGCCTTCCTGAAAACACTAGAGGGGATAAATGTATCACCAAACACCATCATACTAGGTGACTTCAATTACCCTAATATAGACTGGGAACACTACTCAAGCCCAAACACCCTAGCCCAAAAGTTCCTGGAATTCATAAACTCAAATGCCATGGAACAACTAGTCACCATCCCCACAAGAGGAGATAACATACTTGATCTCATCATCACGAACATGGGAGCACAATGTTCAACACCGAAGTATACCCCTCACTGGTGAGATCAGATCACAAACTAATCTCGCTGGAGGTCCTCATCCCACCCCACCTGAAATAAAAAGACCACAGTAAAGAACTTCTCAAAAGCCGACTTCACACTTCTAAAGACTAGTGTGGTCTCCTTTAAGGCCCCGAGCTGGTGGAAAACAGTACTCAAGCCGCTGAATCACTTACAGACGCCTTCTACCAGCACCTGCAGGACTGCATGGATAAGGCAATCCCAAACAAAACAAAGACTCTTAGTACCAAAGGCAAGCGTCCAGTCTGGTGGACCCCAGCCATAAACAAACTCTACAATAAAAGGAGGAAGCTACTACAAGATACAGCAAAATCCTTAAAAGGTAAGACACCCTTGATCACTATAAGTAAAAACTAAGAGCTCTCATAAAATCATCCAAAGCAAATTTGAGAGAAAAATAGCTAAAGACTCAAAAGACAATCATAAGGCCTTCTTTAGCTATGTTAGACACCTAGGAGGAAACTCCCAGATATGCTCAGAACTAGTTCAAAATGATGTGAAGATTACTGATCCTACAGACATTGCCAACATACTGGCTGACAGGTTCAGTGCAAACTTCTCCCCTCCCCAAAGGAGAGATATCTATACCAAACGATTGCAGCCCCCAAACATCTCCAGCCCAAGTGAGAACTGCTCTCTCCAAAGCAAAAACACAGCATCCATGGTACCTGATGGTGTCCCCGGCTGTGTGCTCCACGAACTCAATGAGGAATTAAACCCACAGCTAGGACAGCTGTTTAATCAAAGTCTTACCTCTGGATACGTACCCAGGAGTGGCACTGCAACTGTGGTCCCACTTCACAAAGGCGGTGCCTCCACCGACCCTGGAAATTACCGCCCATTAGCCCGACAAGCCTTATCTGCAAAGCCATGGAGAGGATCATAATGGACCTCATAAATAAACACATAGGCCACCCGCAGACTTTGGATCCAACCCAGTTTGGCTTTGTCAAAGGCAGATCATGCCTTTTAAACTTGGTTGACTTCTTGAAACAGTCACCAAAGCCATTGGCGAGGAAAGGCAGTCCATACAGCCTACCTCGATCTGGCTAAGGCCTTCGATACAATACCCCACTCGGGTATCATTGAAAAACTCATCAGCTTAAATGTTAACCCATACATCACAAGATGGGTTGCAAACTGGCTGAGTGACAGAACCCACAGGGTCAGAGTTGCTGGCGCCATGTCAGACTCAAAACCTGTCACAAGTGGTGTCCCACAGGGCTCAGTCCTGGGCCCACTCTTGTTTGGCATCTACTTTTCCAGTACAAGCAAACACAGGAGGGTTATGGCTGACAAAGTTTGCAGATGACTGCAAACTGGCCATAGTAGAAAACACATCTGACACAGATATCCTTCAGAAGGGTCTCACAGAAGCGGATAACTGGTGCCAGAGCCACGGCCTGAAGTTAAATGCCAAAAATGCATAGTCATACCCTTTGGGAAAAACAAGGTTACCCCTAGCTACCAAATAGGTGGCAATCCACTGAGCACAGAAGAAGTTATCAGGGACCTGGGGACCCAGGTTGATAGTAGTCTGTCATTCGACACCCATGTAGCTAAAGTAGTTAGGAAGACTTTCTACATTGCCCACCTTATCATGAAGGGATTCTCATCTAGATCAAGGGAGGTCATAGTCTCCCTTTACTCATCACTCATCAGACCAATGATTGAGTACAATGCCCCATTTGGGATGTATCTGACCCGACACCTGCAGCAGCTGGAGAGGCCACAAAAGTTCCTCACCAAAAGGATAAAGGGTCTCAAAAATCTGTCCTATGCTGCCCGACTGAAAGAACTCCAGCTCTATTCAGTCGCTTACTTGCTCAGAGGTGACCTTTGCCTAACATACAAGGCCATGTCAAACCCAGATTTGATGAATATGCTTCACCTCAAAAATCTAGATCCATCAGAGCCACAAGGGCGAGACTTAAACCTCGACACGGCTATTAATAGGACGTGCTGGAGGGATAGATTCATTACCCAAAGACTCCCTATGCTGTGGAACAAAATCCCGGTACATGTGAGGCAGAGCACCTCGCTGGCCTTGTTCAAGAGAAATCTTGACCAATGGATGGGAGATCGCAGATATACCCCAGGGATTACCTCAGTGTCACTGCTCGACAGAGGCACAGCAAAATAATGGGTATAGTTCCCCATACTAAAGGGGTGGCGTAAGCCACAAAACGATGGGCTAGGCTTGTAAATGCCCTCGGGCAGATAGCCTAGTATAAACCTATGAACCTATGAACCTATAATGATAACTAAACATAGGATGTCTAACAGTGAACAAGTTAACAGAACAAAATAGACTAATGATAACTAAAGATAGGATGTCTAACAGTGAACAAGCTAACAGAACTGAATCTCTAATGATAACTATACATAGGATGTCTAACAGTGAACAAGCTAACAGAACTAAATAGACTAATGATAACTAAACATAGGATGTCTAACAGTGAACAAGCTAGCAGAACTAAATAGACTAATGATAACTAAACATAGGATGCCTAACAGTGAACACGCTAATAGAACTAAACAAACTAATGATAACTAAACATAGGATGTCTAACAGTGAACAAGTTAACAGAACTAGACTAATGATAACTAAACATAGGATGTCTAACAGTGAACAAGCTAGCAGAACTAAACAGACTAATGATAACTAAACATAGGATGTCTAACAGTGAACAAGTTAACAGAACTAGACTAATGATAACTAAACATAGGATGTCTAGCAGTGAGCAAGTTAACAGAACTAAATAAACTAATGATAACTAAACATAAGATGTCTAACAGTGAACAAGCTAACAGAACTAAATAGACTAACGATAACTAAACATAGGATGTCTAACAGTGAACACACCAACAGAACTAAATAGACTAATGATAACTAAACATAGGATGTCTAACAGTGAGCAAGTTAACAGAACTAAATAAACTAATGATAACTAAACATAAGATGTCTAACAGTGAACAAGTTAACAGAACTAGACTAATGATAACTAAACATAGGATGTCTAACAGTAAACAAGCTGACAGAACTAAATAGACTAATGATAACTAAACATAGGATGTCTAACAGTGAACACACTAACAGAACTAAATAGACTAATGATAACTAAACATAGGATGTCTAACAGTGAACAAGTTAACAGAACTAGACTAATGATAACTAAACGTAGGATGTCTAACAGTGAACAAGCTAGCAGAACTAAACAGACTAATGATAACTAAACATAGGATGTCTAGCAGTGAGCAAGTTAACAGAACTAAATAAACTAATGATAACTAAACATAAGATGTCTAACAGTGAACAAGCTAACAGAACTAAACAGACTACGGATAACTAAACATAGGATGTCTAACAGTGAACAAGCTAACAGAACTAAATAGACTAATGATAACTAAACATAGGATGTCTAACAGTGAGCAAGTTAACAGAACTAAATAAACTAATGATAACTAAACATAAGATGTCTAACAGTGAACAAGTTAACAGAACTAGACTAATGATAACTAAACATAGGATGTCTAACAGTAAACAAGCTGACAGAACTAAATAGACTAATGATAACTAAACATAGGATGTCTAACAGTGAACACACTAAAAGAACTACATAGACTAATGATAACTAAACATAGGATGTCTAACAGTGAACACACTAACAGAACTAAATAGACTAATGATAACTAAACATAGGATGTCTAAAAGTGAACAAGTTAACAGAACTAAATAGACTAATGATAACTAAACATAGGATGTCTAACAGTGAACAAGCTAGCAGAACTAAATAGACTAATGATAACTAAACATAGGATGTCTAACAGTGAACAAGTTAACAGAACTAAATAGACTAATGATAACTAAACATAGGATGTCTAACAGTGAACAAGCTAACAGAACTGAATAGACTAATGATAACTATACATAGGATGTCTAACAGTGAACAAGCTAACAGAACTAAATAGACTAATGATAACTAAACAAAGGATGTCTAACAGTTAACAAGCTAGCAGAACTAAATAGACTAATGATAACTAAACATAGGATGCCTAACAGTGAACACGCTAACAGAACTAAACAAACTAATGATAACTAAACATAGGATGTCTAACAGTGAACAAGTTAACAGAACTAGACTAATGATAACTAAACATAGGATGTCTAACAGTGAACAAGCTAGCAGAACTAAACAGACTAATGATAACTAAACATAGGATGTCTAACAGTGAACAAGTTAACAGAACTAGACTAATGATAACTAAACATAGGATGTCTAGCAGTGAGCAAGTTAACAGAACTAAATAAACTAATGATAACTAAACATAAGATGTCTAACAGTGAACAAGCTAACAGAACTAAATAGACTAACGATAACTAAACATAGGATGTCTAACAGTGAACACACTAACAGAACTAAATAGACTAATGATAACTAAACATAGGATGTCTAACAGTGAGCAAGTTAACAGAACTAAATAAACTAATGATAACTAAACATAAGATGTCTAACAGTGAACAAGTTAACAGAACTAGACTAATGATAACTAAACATAGGATATCTAACAGTAAACAAGCTGACAGAACTAAATAGACTAATGATAACTAAACATAGGATGTCTAACAGTGAACACACTAACAGAACTAAACAGACTAATGATAACTAAACATAGGATGTCTAACAGTGAACAAGTTAACAGAACTAAATAGACTAATGATAACTAAACATTGGATGTCTAACAGTGAACAAGCTAACAGAACTGAATAGACTAATGATAACTAAACATAGGATGTCTAACAGTGAACAAGCTAACAGAACTAAATAGACTAATGATAACTAAACATAGGATGTCTAACAGTGAACAAGCTAACAGAACTGAATAGACTAATGATAACTAAACATAGGATGTCTAACAGTGAACAAGCTAACAGAACTAAATAGACTAATGATAACTAAACATAGGATGTCTAACAGTGAACAAGCTAGCAGAACTAAATAGACTAATGATAACTAAACATAGGATGTCTAACAGTGAACAAGTTAACAGAACTAAATAGACCAATGATAACTAAACATAGGATGTCTAACAGTGAACAAGCTAAGAGAACTGAATAGACTAATGATAACTAAACATAGGATGTCTAACAGTGAACAAGCTAACAGAACTAAATAGACTAATGATAACTAAACATAGGATGTCTAACAGTGAACAAGCTAGCAGAACTAAATAGACTAATGATAACTAAACATAGGATGCCTAACAGTGAAGAAGCTAGCAGAACTAAACAGACTAATGATAACTAAACATAGGATGTCTAACAGTAAACAAGTTAACAGAACTAGACTAATGATAACTAAACATAGGATGTCTAGCAGTGAGCAAGTTAACAGAACTAAATAAACTAATGATAACTAAACATAAGATGTCTAACAGTGAACAAGCTAACAGAACTAAATAGACTAATGATAACTAAACATAGGAAGTCTAACAGTGAACAAGTTAACAGAACTAGACTAATGATAACTAAACATAGGATGTCTAACAGTAAACAAGCTGACAGAACTAAATAGACTAATGATAACTAAACATAGGATGTCTAACAGTGAACACACTAACAGAACTAAATAGACTAATGATAACTAAACATAGGATGTCTAACAGTGAACAAGCTAGCAGAACTAAATAGACTAATGATAACTAAACATAGGATGTCTAACAGTGAACAAGTTAACAGAACTAAATAGACTAATGATAACTAAACATAGGATGTCTAACAGTGAACAAGCTAACAGAACTGAATAGACTAATGATAACTAAACATAGAATGTCTAACAGTGAACAAGCTAACAGAACTAAATAGACTAATGATAACTAAACATAGGATGTCTAACAGTGAACAAGCTAACAGAACTAGACTAATGATAACTAAACGTAGGATGTCTAACAGTGAACAAGCTAGCAGAACTAAACAGACTAATGATAACTAAACATAGGATGTCTAGAAGTGAGCAAGTTAACAGAACTAAATAAACTAATGATAACTAAACATAAGATGTCTAACAGTGAACAAGCTATAAACAGACTAATGATAACTAAACATAGGATGTCTAACAGTGAACAAGCTAACAGAACTAAATAGACTAATGATAACTAAACATAGGATGTCTAACAGTGAGCAAGTTAACAGAACTAAATAAACTAATGATAACTAAACATAAGATGTCTAACAGTGAACAAGTTAACAGAACTAGACTAATGATAACTAAACATAGGATGTCTAAAAGTAAACAAGCTGACAGAACTAAAAAGACTAATGATAACTAAACATAGGATGTCTAACAGTGAACACACTAAAAGAACTAAATAGACTAATGATAAATAAACATAGGATGTCTAACAATGAACACACTAACAGAACTAAATAGACTAATGATAACTAAACATAGGATGTCTAACAGTGAACAAGTTAACAGAACTAAATACACTAATGATAACTAAACATAGGATGTCTAACAGTGAACAAGCTAGCAGAACTAAATAGACTAATGATAACTAAACATAGGATGTCTAACAGTGAACAAGTTAACAGAACTAAATAGACTAATGATAACTAAACATAGGATGCCTAACAGTGAACACGCTAACAGAACTAAACAAACTAATGATAACTAAACATAGGATGTCTAACAGTGAACAAGTTAACAGAACTAGACTAATGATAACTAAACATAGGATGTATAACAGTGAACAAGCTAGCAGAACTAAACAGACTAATGATAACTAAACATAGGATGTCTAACAGTGAACAAGTTAACAGAACTAGACTAATGATAACTAAACATAGGATGTCTAGCAGTGAGCAAGTTAACAGAACTAAATAAACTAATGATAACTAAACATAAGATGTCTAACAGTGAACAAGCTAACAGAACTAAATAGACTAACGATAACTAAACATAGGATGTCTAACAGTGAACACACTAACAGAACTAAATAGACTAATGATAACTAAACATAGGATGTCTAACAGTGAGCAAGTTAACAGAACTAAATAAACTAATGATAACTAAACATAAGATGTCTAACAGTGAACAAGTTAACAGAACTAGACTAATGATAACTAAACATAGGATGTCTAACAGTAAACAAGCTGACAGAACTAAACAGACTAATGATAACTAAACATAGGATGTCTAACAGTGAACACACTAACAGAACTAAATAGACTAATGATAACTAAACATAGGATGTCTAACAGTGAACAAGTTAACAGAACTAAATAGACTAATGATAACTAAACATAGGATGTCTAACAGTGAACAAGCTAACAGAACTGAATAGACTAATGATAACTAAACATAGGATGTCTAACAGTGAACAAGCTAACAGAACTAAATAGACTAATGATAACTAAACATAGGATGTCTAACAGTGAACAAGCTAACAGAACTGAATAGACTAATGATAACTAAACATAGGATGTCTAACAGTGAACAAGCTAACAGAACTAAATAGACTAATGATAACTAAACATAGGATGTCTAACAGTGAGCAAGCTAGCAGAACTAAATAGACTAATGATAACTAAACATAGGATGTCTAACAGTGAACAAGTTAACAGAACTAAATAGACTAATGATAACTAAACATAGGATGTCTAACAGTGAACAAGCTAACAGAACTGAATAGACTAATGATAACTAAACATAGGATGTCTAACAGTGAACAAGCTAACAGAACTAAATAGACTAATGATAACTAAACATAGGATGTCTAACAGTGAACAAGCTAGCACAACTAAATAGACTAATGATAACTAAACATAGGATGCCTAACAGTGAACAAGCTAGCAGAACTAAACAGACTAATGATAACTAAACATAGGATGTCTAACAGTGAACAAGTTAACAGAACTAGACTAATGATAACTAAACATAGGATGTCTAGCAGTGAGCAAGTTAACAGAATTAAATAAACTAATGATAACTAAACATAGGATGTCTAACAGTGAACAAGCTAACAGAACTAAATAGACTAATGATAACTAAACATAGGATGTCTAACAGTGAACAAGCTAGCAGAACTAAATAGACTAATGATAACTAAACATAGGATGCCTAACAGTGAACAAGCTAGCAGAACTAAACAGACTAATGATAACTAAACATAGGATGTCTAACAGTGAACAAGTTAACAGAACTAGACTAATGATAACTAAACATAGGATGTCTAGCAGTGAGCAAGTTAACAGAACTAAATAAACTAATGATAACTAAACATAAGATTTCTAACAGTAAACAAGCTAACAGAACTAAATAGACTAATGATAACTAAACATAGGATGTCTAACAGTGAACAAGTTAACAGAACTAGACTAATGATAACTAAACATAGGATGTCTAACAGTAAACAAGCTGACAGAACTAAATAGACTAATGATAACTAAACATAGGATGTCTAACAGTAAACAAGCTGACAGAATTAAATAGACTAATGATAACTAAACATAGGATATCTAACAGTGAACACACTAACAGAACTAAATAGACTAATGATAACTAAACATAGGATGTCTAACAGTGAACAAGCTAGCAGAACTAAATAGACTAATGATAACTAAACATAGGATGTCTAACAGTGAACAAGTTAACAGAACTAAATAGACTAATGATAACTAAATATAGGATGTCTAACACTGAACAAGCTAACAGAACTGAATAGACTAATGATAACTAAACATAGGATGTCTAACAGTGAACAAGCTAACAGAACTAAATAGACTAATGATAACTAAGCATAGGATGTCTAACACTGAACAAGCTAACAGAACTAAATAGACTAATGATAACTAAACATAGGATATCTAACAGTGAACACACTAACAGAACTAAATAGACTAATGATAACTAAACATAGGATGTCTAACAGTGAACAAGCTAGCAGAACTAAATAGACTAATGATAACTAAACATAGGATGTCTAACAGTAAACAAGCTGACAGAATTAAATAGACTAATGATAACTAAACATAGGATATCTAACAGTGAACACACTAACAGAACTAAATAGACTAATGATAACTAAACATAGGATGTCTAACAGTGAACAAGCTAGCAGAACTAAATAGACTAATGATAACTAAACATAGGATGTCTAACAGTGAACAAGTTAACAGAACTAAATAGACTAATGATAACTAAATATAGGATGTCTAACACTGAACAAGCTAACAGAACTGAATAGACTAATGATAACTAAACATAGGATGTCTAACAGTGAACAAGCTAACAGAACTAAATAGACTAATGATAACTAAGCATAGGATGTCTAACACTGAACAAGCTAACAGAACTAAATAGACTAATGATAACTAAACATAGGATATCTAACAGTGAACACACTAACAGAACTAAATAGACTAATGATAACTAAACATAGGATGTCTAACAGTGAACAAGCTAGCAGAACTAAATAGACTAATGATAACTAAACATAGGATGTCTAACAGTGAACAAGTTAACAGAACTAAATAGACTAATGATAACTAAATATAGGATGTCTAACACTGAACAAGCTAACAGAACTGAATAGACTAATGATAACTAAACATAGGATGTCTAACAGTGAACAAGCTAACAGAACTAAATAGACTAATGATAACTAAGCATAGGATGTCTAACACTGAACAAGCTAACAGAACTAAATAGACTAATGATAACTAAACATAGGCTGTCTAACAGTGAACAAGTTAACAGAACTAGACTAATGATAACTAAACATAGGATGTCTAACAGTGAGCAAGTTAACAGAACTAAATAAACTAATGATAACTAAACATAAGATGTCTAACAGTGAACAAGCTAACAGAACTAAATAGACTAATGATAACTAAACATAGGATGTCTAACAGTGAGCAAGTTAACAGAACTAAATAAACTAATGATAACTAAACATAAGATGTCTAACAGTGAACAAGTTAACAGAACTAGACTAATGATAACTAAACATAGGATGTCTAACAGTAGACAAGCTGACAGAACTAAATAGACTAATGATAACTAAACATAGGATGTCTAACAGTGAACACACTAACAGAACTAAATAGACTAATGATAACTAAACATAGGATGTCTAACAGTGAACAAGTTAACAGAACTAGACTAATGATAACTAAACATAGGATTCCTAACAGTGAACAAGCTAACAGAACTAAAGAGACTAGTGATGACTAAACATAGGATGTCTAACAGTGAACAAGCTAGCAGAACTAAATAGACTAATGATAACTAAACATAGGATGTCTAACAGTGAACAAGTTAACAGAACTAAATAGACTAACTTCATCTTCTGGCTTTTCCTGGTTAGGAGTTGCCACAGCAGATCACCTGTCTGCTCATGACTGGCAGTGGAGTTTTACGGTGTTGAGTTGCCAGACCAGTGCCCAACCTTCAACAGTAGGCACACACAAGCACACACTCACTTCTAGGGCCAATTTAAAGTGTCCAATCCACCTATAGCATGTCTTTGAGATGTGGGAGGAAACTGGAGCACCCGGGGGAAACCCATGTGACCACAGGGAGGACATGCAGACTTCGCACAGAAGGCACCCCAGCTGAGGATCGAACAATCAAACCTGTTGCTGTGAGGTGGCAATGCTAACTTCTGCACCACCGTGGCTGCCCTAAGAACTAAATAGACTAATGATAACTAAATATAGGATGTCTAACAGTGAACAAGCTACCAGAACTAAATAGACTAATGATAACTAAACATAGGATGTCTAACAGTGAACAAGTTAACAGAACTGAATAGACTAATGATAACTAAACATAGGATGTCTAACAGTGAACAAGCTAACAGAACTAAATAGACTAATGATAACTAAACATAGGATGTCTAACAGTGAACAAGTTAACAGAACTAAATAGACTAATGATAACTAAGCATAGGATGTCTAACAGTGAACAAGCTAGCAGAACTAAATAGACTAATGATAACTAAACATAGGATGTCTAACAGTGAACAAGTTAACAGAACTAAATAGACTAATGATAACTAAACATAGGATGTCTAACAGTGAACAAGTTAACAGAACTAAATAGACTAATGATAACTAAACATAGGATGTCTAACAGTGAACAAGTTAACAGAACTAAATAGACTAATGATAACTAAACATAAGATGTCTGACATTCACTTGAGGTTTATAGTAATAGAGGATTACTATCCAGGGCAGGGATGAGAGAGAAAGAGAGCAGAAGGGGGGAGGGTGGGGGTCTACTGATTACCTATCCTTCCTCAGTTGGATATGGCCCATTTGTTTCACCTGGGTTTAGGGTTAGAGCTGTCAAGAGAGGTCATCATGCAGGTAACCATGAGGGTGCTTAGTGTTCTCACCCTTATCCCACTTATGAGGATATATGCCTATGGTCTAACCCCACCTGCAGGGCAGGGTAGTTGTGTTAGCAGTTGACAATGAAAGACAGTCCCCCAGATTTAATAAACTCCATGTAGGAATAGTGTAAGCCCTACATGGAGTGTACCATGGCCGTGTCTGCAACTCCCCCTCGGCAGCACACCTTGCATATTAATGAAGGCATGCCACTGAGGGAGAGCCATGTACATGGTTACTGAATCAGGGTAGGGGGTGTATTACAGTGCTCGGAGATGTGTAACATACCTCCTGCACTGTCAACATGCTATACAGTACTAAAATATTAAATTAAATGTGTGTCCTTGGCCTGCTGAAAAATCTATATATAGGGGTTGTGTTAGTGTCCGTGACACACCTCCTGCACTGTCAAAGTGCCATACGGAACTAAAATATTAAATAAAATTGTCTGTCCTTGGCCTGTTGGAAAATGTATATGTAGGGGATGTGTTACAGTGTCCATAACACATCCCCTGCACTGGCAAAGTGCTGTACGGCACTAAAATATTACATTAAATGTGTGTCTTTGGCCAGTTGGAAAGTGTATATGGAGGGGGTGTGTTACAGTGTCCATAACACATCCCCTGTACTGTCAGAGTGCTGTATGGCAGTGAAATTAAATGTGAAAATATATTGTCCCTTTTATTTTTATTTCTTTTTTTTATTGTTTTTTTGTGTGTTTGTGTGGTGCAACACTTAGTAATGAACATGTGCCAGACATCTAAAAATAGATGCTTTTAATTTTAATAGAAAAGGTCAGGTTTTAACATAGCTGAGCGGGTTTGAGCGGTGCAGCACCATCCTCAACAGTGCTTAAATATAGCTAAGAGGTATATCAAACAATATAGCACCATAACCTCACTGGCTGAATGGTTAGAGTGATGGCCTCATGTGCAGTAGGTGCATAGTTTGAATCCCAGCCATTCAGCTTTTTACATGTGATAGGGAAATGGTGTAAATGTTTTTTTTTTGTTTATTTATTTTTTTATATACATTGAAATTTTTTAACCGGGTTAGTCCAGCTTGACCAGAAGCACATTTTCAGTGGAGACCTGAATATAAAAGCCCCAGTTACACACAAGTGTCAAATTCATTAAAGTTACACTACTAGATAATGTAGTGAAATGCATATGTTTAGGGGATATAAAGTCAAATAGATACACAAAATTATAATAAAATATCATTAATGAAGAAATACTTTAAATAATTGTTTTTTTTTATTTGTGAAAAACTCTGGTTTGCCCGTAGCTAAGCTCTACTAAGCCAAGCCAAGCAATGCTTAAACAGGACCTGCTTTAACAGTACTTGGCACCATCCACTTAGGTGGTTTGAGCACTGCTAAGCAGTTCCAGTTTAGGCAGTCTTCAGCTAAGGTAAGTGGGTTGGTGCACAGCTAAGCATTGATAAGCAATCGCTGTTTAAGCACTGCTTGGCTGAGCTCAGTGAGTTTGCATGGTGCTAAGCATTGCTTACCATTTTCAGAAATGAACCAATGACATCAAAAGTGTGGGAAAACAGCCTTATTTAAACTGAACAGGTGGGAATACAGCCAGAACCTGTTGGAGTTTGATCACTGCAGGAGCTATGGCTGAAGTTGGAGAGGGTACTCACTTGCAGGTGCAGTGATGGGGCATTTTGGAGTGCACGGTCATGGTTGGGCTCCTTGTTACAGACTATGATGACTGGCTGCTGCAGGGCCAGTACCCAGGTCTGAATACAAATCAGAAGCCTGTGACCGGTTGGTACATGACTTCACCACTGCAACTGGAATCCCCCGTACTGGTGAGCAGGTGCATCATCACTATGATGACCTGAGGCATTGAAGGGGGGCTCATGGCCCAGTGGATCCAAGACCCTCGGAACCACAATGTCACAGAAGTTTGTAAGTATAGGAACCAGTGATTTAGCAAATTCTAGTATGAATATCTGATAGGTATGCCTAAAGGCAGGTAAAGGCTAGGACTGTATTAGTGAGGGTCGGAACTTTGAATGTTGGCAGTACAACTGGTATAGGGAGAGAGCTAGCTGATATGATGGACCGAAGGAAGGTTGATATATTGTGTGTGCAAGAGACCAGATGGAAGGGGAGCAAGGCTAGGTGTATCGGAAGTGGGTTCAAATTGTTTTATCATGGTGTGGATGGGAGGAGAAATGGCATAGGGGTTATCTTGAAGGAACAGTATGCTAAGAGTGTTTTGGATGTGAAAAGAGTGTCAGATAGAGTGTTGTTTATTAAGCTGGAAATTGATAGTGTAATCATGAATGTTGTTAGTGCATATGCTCCACAAGTTGGGTGTGCGATGGATGTGAAAGAAAAATTTTGGAGTGAGTTGGATGAAGTGGTGTTGACTGTACCCAAGGGTGAGAGACTGGTGATTGGAGCAGATTTCAATGGTCATGTTGGTGAAGGGAACAGAGGGGATGAGGAAGTTATGGGTAGGTATGGTGTTAAGCAAAGGAATGCAGAAGGTCAGATGATAGTGGATTTTGTGAAAAGGATGGACATGGCTGTGATGAATACGTATTTTAACAAGAGGGAGGAGCATAGGGTGACATACAAGAGTGGAGGAAGATGCACACAGGTGGATTATATCTTATGTAGAAGGGCCAGTTTGAAGGAGATTGGAGACTGTAAAGTGGTGACCAGGGAAAGTGTAGTTAGGCAGCATAGGATGGTGGTTTGTAGGATGACATTGGTGATCAAGAAGAGGAGGATGAATGTGAGGGCAGCACCAAGGATCAAATGGTGGAAATTGAAAAAGGGTAATTGTGAGGTGGAGTTCATGGAAGAGTTAAGGCAGGCACTGGGTGGCAGTGAAGAGTTACTGAATAGCTGGGTAACTACAGCAGAGCTAGTAAGAGAGATGGCTAGAAAGGTGCTTGGTGTGACATCTGGAAACAGGAAGGAGGACAAGAAGACCTGGTGGTGGAATGAAGAAGTACAGGAGAGTATACAGAGAAAGAGGTTGGCGAATAAGAAGTGGGATTGTCAGAGAGATGAAGAAAGTAGACAAGAGTATAAGGAGATGAGGTGCATGGCAAAGAGAGAGGTAGTGAAGGCTAAGGATAAGGCGTATGAAGAGTTGTATGAAAGGTTGGACACTAAGGAGGGAGAAAAGGACCTGTACCAATTGGCTAGACAGAGGGACTGAGCTAGTAAAGATATGCAGTAGGTAAGGGTGTTAAAGGATAATGAGGGAAACGTACTCACAAGTGAGGAGAGTGTGTTGAGCAGATGGAAAGAGTACTTTGAGGGGTTGATGAATGAAGAGAATGAGAGGGAGAGAAGGTTGGATGATGTAGGGATAGTGAATCATGAAGTACAATGGATTAGCAAGGAGGAAGTAAGGATAGCCATGAAGAGGATGAAGAATGAAAAGGCTGTTGGCCCAGATGACATACCTGTGGACTCATGTAGGTGTTTAGGTAAAATGGCAGTGGAGTTTTAAACCAGATTGTTTAATGAAATCTTGGAAAGTGAGAGGATGCCTGAGGAATGGAGAAAGTGTTTTGGTACCAATTTGTAAGAATAAGGGTGAAGTGCAGAGCTGTAGTAACTACAGAGGGATTAAATTGATCAGTCACAGCATGAAGTTATTGGAAAGAGTAGTGGAAGATAGGTTAAGAAGGGAGGTGATGATTAGTGATCAGCAGTATGGTTTCATGTCAGGAAAGAGCACTACAGATGCGATGTTTGCTCTGAGAGTGTTGATGGAGAAGTACAGAGAAGGTCAGAAGGAGTTGCATTGTGTCTTTGGGGACTTAGAGAAAGCATATGACAGGGTGCCTAGAGAGGAGTTGTGGTATTGTATGAGGAAGTTGGGAGTGTCAGAGAACTATGTAAGAGTGGTACAGGATATGTACGAGGGTAGTGTGACAGCAGTGAGGTCTGCAGTGGGAGTAACGGATGTGTTTAAGGTGGAGGTGAGATTATATCAAGGATCAGCTCTGAGACCTTTCTTATTTGCAGTGATGATGGACAGGTTGACAGACGAGATCAGAACAGGTAGAGGAGACCCTGGAGAAGTGGAGATATGATCTAGAGAGAAGAGGAATGAAGGTCAGCAGGACTAAGACAGAATATATGTGTGTGAATGAGAGGGAGGATAGAAGAATGGTGAGGATGCAGGGAGTAGAGGTGGTGAAGGTGGATGAGTTTAAGTACTTGGGATCAACAGTTCAGAATAATGGTGAGTGTGGAAGAGAGGTGAAGAAGACATTATAGGCATGACGGAGTGGGTGGAGAAGAGTGTCAGGAGTGATTTGTGACAGACGAGTACCAGTAAGAGTGAAAGGGAAGGTCTACAAGAAGGTAGTGAGACCAGCTATGTTATATGGGTTGGAGACAGTGGCATTGACAAAAAGGCAGGAGTCAGAGCTTGATGGGGCAGAGTTGAAGATGTTAAGATTTGCAATGGGTGTGATGAGGATGGGCAGGATTAGGAATAAGTATATTAGAGGGTCAGGCCAGGTTGGAAGGTTTGAATACAAAGCCAGAGAGGCAAGATTACGTTGGTTTGGACATGTGCTGAGGAGGGATGCAGAGTATATTGGGAAAAAGATGCTAAGGATGAAGCTGCCAGGTAACAGGAAAAGAGGAAGGCCTAAGATAAGGTTTATGGATGTGGTGCGGGAGGACATTCTGGTGGTTGGTGTGACAGAGCAAGATGCAGAGGACAGGAAGAAATGGAAACAGTTGATCCACCATGGCAACTCCTAACGGGAGCAGCTGAAAGAAGAAGATGCAAAATGGTGTGTTTCCCCTCTCCATAGCTGCAGAGTTGAGGGCTTGCAACTTGGAGGCCCACACAGGGTACCTAGCAGGGATGCGCCGAGAGTGTGGTGAGTACAGATATATCTTGCAATATGTAGTAATATAAATAAGAGAGAGTACAGTAGTAACTGCTAGTAGGTATATTCTGTTCTGAGTGTACTGTAACAATGTTAATAATTTGTAGGAATGATATGGGTATACTGTATTAATTCTAATGATCTGGTACTAAAGTACACTGGGATTAGTAGTAATAATGTATATACTGTATTAATACTAATGATCTAGTACTAAAGTACACTGGCATTAGTAGTAATAATGTATATACTGTATTAATATTAATGATCTGGTACTAAAGTACACTGGCATTCTAAATGTGAAGGGAATAAATGAAATTCATTCATGAGCTAAAGGAAATATAGTAAAACTGCAGTCAGAATTGTGAAGGATGCATGCATTATTTAAAGTGGAGAACAATAAAAATTGTCAAATGTATACCAATGACTGTGTCATGTCACTCTCAATAAAGCTGTGTTCTGCCAAATGTTGCATGTATGCTGATCTTTTGTTGAAAAAAATCTAATTTTACAGGTGCTACAAAGCCAATGTGGGCATAACACCATGAAGTGACTGAAGTTTGGCCGATAAAGAACTGTTATGCTAAAGTGTAGATGTGGAGCTATACAAGATAGAATGCAATTTGATATATGTTCAGTACTAAGATCTGAACTTTGAACAGTAATGTCTAAAGTATTATAGCATGGTTCTCTTAGGATTGTCTTGTGTTAACCTTTGCATTTCAGCTTTATACATTCCTGAACGTAGGTACGCTAATGCAGGTAAGTATGAGACTGTAATAGCTGTAGACTGCAAATATATTTGCAAATGTATATGGGTTGGGTATGCAACCCAGCACCCCAATATGGTTTGTACAGAAAACACATATTCCCATCCACTAGGGGTTAAATGTGTACACCTGCAATTCAAGTATTAATACACAGTTCACCTAGTATCTCTGTCATGCATAAATCTCATGCATGTGAGTTCAAGCGTCACTGCAGTCTTGTGTGACACTCTACCTATATTACCAGGTCAGATTTTGTCAGCAGGCGAGCTTTAGGCACATATCAGTCAGCCAATACACAACAGTAGCTCAGTGTGATAAGCAATATATATGTTGTTACTTTTTCCACACACAGACCAGGGTTTGAATCCAGGGACCGGTACTAAGATTTATTTATAGTAACAGACAAGTAGTATTAATATTTATAGAAACAGAACCAGTCATGTATTGTTAACAGATATTCTCCCCATAGGACTAACAGGTAAAGAACTGTCTGTAGTAGCTATATGAACGGTATACTAATATCTGTGTCCAGATGTCCTTGTGTGTAATCAACATTGCTCAGCAAGGTGATAAAACTCCATTAAATAAAATGTCATGAAATACACTAGTATTCCAACTGAATTACACAAATTAAATGTTTTGCTGTTGGTATGGCTGCATGCCTGGTGCATCTGTGTGTGCTGATTGTTCAACCCCATGCCTACGAATGACAGCAGGATAGCTATATGCTCCATGCACTGTGCCCGATACATGTCTCTCAAGTGTCACACTGTCATGGCTTGTGATCACTGTTGCCAATAACCTTGGACACAGATATAAATCCAGTTGATGTATGCCATTAGCACACTCACACATCAGTGCAGGGTACACTTTATTAGTCATATATGTTACCCTGTCATGTACGAGTCCCCTTCAGTTATGTACCAATAGCTCTTACAGCTTGGCCCATACCATGCCATGTGGACAGCTTGAGAGGTCTGCACGTGCTACAGAAGATACAGGGCACATGTAGATGTAAAGTGAGGGCAGACCTATGGAGTATTGAGCAGTACTGTTGTGACAAATATAGCCTATACAGTTGGTAATGGAATGTCTTTCTCTTCCCCCACCCCTTATCTGCATCATAAATATTTATTCCTATACTATATCCACATATGTTGTTCTCAAAACCTAATTTTGGGCCTTGTGTTGTATTATTGGTTATATATTACAATGGTTGCATACTAACATCCCTTTTTGAAATTCCATCGTTGTTGGCCTTTTGCCATAACTGTTACTGGCATGGTTTTAAAATACTGACTGTTATTCCAATTATGCCTGTGTTCTGTATGCTATGTTATTTTATTGTTCTGGTTAATTGGAACACCCATGCATGCTATTATAACTAATGTTGAAATGTTCTGTTCATGAATAACCAATAGACTTTGACAAACCTCAACATCATAGCACATTTGGGTAGGTTGGTTCCAGCAGCTCAGCCTATCCCATCTCATCTGTCCATGGCACCCAGTCTCAGCACATCTGGGATACAACCTGGAGCTGCTCCCTCTGCTGGTCCTGCACCACCCTCGGGTGGAACCACCTCAGGGGACGGGGCCTGTCCCCCCTGGTCACATGTGCAGAGAGGAGGCCATCACCTGGAATCAAGTTTCAAGTATGGTGCGCAGGGTCATCCAGCATGACTTGGATGATAGACTGCACCAGATAGAGGGCAGACTGGCACATCTTGAGGGGCAGGCCAGCCCCAATGCCCAGCACAGCCAGCTTCTGGGCCATGAAGGGGCAGTGGTGACTGCCCATGGGTGGGATCTCAGTCCCACTGTTGCCATCTGGGAGTAGTTGGTCCTCTGATTCCCAATAACCCTCCCCGTCCAAGGTGTTTACCTCCCTCATGGATCATACACCGTCCCTGTCTGCTGTCTTGTCTGTCTCATCTGTCTGCTTCTCCTACCCAACTTACCACCCCACATTTACCTATATGCCTCCCCAACATTCCACTCTCACCTTAAAAAAAGGGCATCTGTCCCCAAAAAAATATCGTCCCATACATAGCTCTCAGTTTCACCCCCACATACACTGCCATCAATCAGTCATCCCAACAATTAATCAACAAGTTATGTTTGTTGACCACACCCCTCCCTGTGGGATGTGAGGCTCCAAATTCCAAATTGTCCACAACAGGCACAGCTGTTGCTGTACAAGAAATGGAGAGCTATGGTCTTTTCCTACACCCATCCTGCACATCCATACCTGCTTTTTAGCATGTTTTTCCCCCTCTTACCCCCATTTCACCACTTTCCTACCACCCCCTTTTTATTTGTTTTTTAAATTAGCATGGGTTTAAGTGGAGCTAAGCACCACAATGTACCACAAACCCACTTAAAACTGCTTTAATCACCTCATCTAATTCTGACAATGTTATCCATATCAATAAAACAATCACCCTCTCCAAGTCTCAAACCCAGGACACTCTGAACCACAGTACAGCATATTAGCCCACTACCCCAACTCAGCTCTTGAGAATAACTGGTGTTTCCATAAATATATCATGTATTGCAATGATGTCACATCACCAAAAATGTACACACCTGCCAAGTCTTGAACCCAGGACACCCCTGCCCTCAGCTGTGGAGAATAACTAGTGTTTCTATAAATATATTATGCATTACAGTGATGTCACATCACCACAAATTTACACTCCTGCCAATGCTTGAACCTAGGGCACCACAGCATAGTGTATTAGCCCACTAGGTCAATTCAATTCTGGAGAATGACTGGTGTTTTTATAAATATATCATGCATTGCAGTAATGTCACATCACCAAAGATTTAAACCCCTGCCAAGTCTTAAACCCAGGACCCTGTGAACTACAGCATAGTGCATTAGCCCACTAGGCCAACTCAGCTTTGGAAAACAGCTTCTTCTTTTTACAAACATATCCTGATTGCCAATGACACATTACTCCTACATATAATGGGAGTACATGACAGCTTACTTGGGCCTGTAATGCAGATGCTGAACCAGTACACAGCCACATAAATGCTGATGGATATACAGGAGGCCTATGAGATCCGGTAGGGCTGACAACTGCACAGACTGTTGCAGAATGTCATCAGTTGTGCCCCCTACTTATATCAGGGTTGTCATAAAACCTATTTTGTGTGCTGAAGTACTGGCAAGTCAGTGCAAATCGATGTTGCAAAATCATGACATACCGGTCAGTGTCACATGTCATACCCATCCAAACACACACGTCCATGCTAATATGGTGTAACACACTGTATGCATGCACAATACTCCTGCCATAATAATGACTCAGTAGCTGTATCTGTTATATTCCTAGCATGTGTCACATCTGGACGCCCACAGTCCTGGCCCACAGTTCAGTCTGTTGCATGACAACTACATGCATGTCAGTACAATATAGGAATAACTCAGCCTTGGAACATCTAGCAGAACTGGTTGCTGCTACCACAGTCACTGCCACCCACAGTAGCACGTTAATGGCCTGGAGGGTGGGACATATCACAAATATGAATATGTGCCCTAAATGTCACCTACCACTCTCTGGATGGCAGTATTACTTAACATATGCACCAGAGGCACATGCCTCACCTGGACTGTTATGGGTACCCCCACCCTGGCGATGCTATGACAACAGAACTGACTTGCTCCCTCACTGACATTAACAGCTTGCTGTCCCCAGTGTCTTCACAATTCCTAGGGTGATTCCTGGCCAGAATGCAGCATCTGTGACCTGCTACACATGCAGCAGTATTTTCAGCAAATGTATATCACAATATTGAAAGCTGACAAGTTCGAAGCTCAAAACCTCAAACTTGCAACCTCAAAAACGGAAAACATTGAAACATAAAGTGGAGATTGCCATAGAGTGCAGGAAGGGAAGATTTCCCTTTACTGCACTGTACTGTGATCTCGGAGTTGGTATATTTAAGTAGCGGGGGGTGTGGGGGGTGAAGGGGGTTTGCCCCCCTGCATAGAGTGTTTTTTGTGTTGTTTTGGGTGTTTAGTGTTTTTTTTTTCATGTTCGATGTAGTCAGATTCCGAAGTTACACATTTGAAGTTTTGTGCTTCACTATTGTCAGCTTTCGATAATCTTATATAAACCCTGTTCAGCTACCTGTTACAGACCTACCATACCTCCCAAACACCTAGAACAGAGCATCCACACAACACCCATACATGAAGGGTTGGGTGGGAAGCTCAGGTGAAAGGGACATATGCCACGGTCTCCCCCTACAAACATACACAGCTAATAGACCAGCATCAACTGCAATAGCATGCACATTCAGATAAAAAGGATGTATCACACTCACATCTGCCTGTCTCCTTACTGACCCCAACACACATTGTTAAACAGAACACTACTACAAAATCAAAAAGTCTGTTAACAATGGCCAGACGTAGCATGCAAAACTGTGGACATAAAACATCAATCCAAACAGTGGACATTATTTCTACCTACCCTCTGTAAGGCTGTATCTCCCAAACATTGATAATGTCTTCCTCACAGGCCAGGAAAAGCACCAAGGCCTACATGAAGGCCTTAATTATAGCACTCTGTTAAAATGCCATTGGCTAATGAAAAGGCAACCCAGCTGTTCTGGATGCTATTAGCAAGTGTGAGCCACAGATTGGTGCACAGGCAATCATCTGTTCATGAGCATTACCTACAAAAGGCAAGGTGCTGCATATGGTAAACAGGTCTTAGACTTTCTTCATGAAGACAGACTGTGATTTCCTACTAAAAGTACCACTGGATTTCCTCTCACAAAAGAGTACAGCATTATAGCAGGTATATTATAGAATTAAGCATGTAATAGAATCCAGATGGGGGGGGGTGCAGTCATGTGAAATACGAATGTCAACAGTAGGTCTCAACAACATATCTTGGAATGACATGTTGCTGTTAGTCTGCTGTCCAGCACGTGGCCTTCCCTTTTGGCTCTGTCTGCAGTGACATAGATCACAGCTCTAGCCCCTGAGTCACCCCAGCAATGGTCAGCTCACATATGAATGCTACTGGATTGTCTGTTGTAGAGTAGTGACGGTAACCACTGGTGGATACAGCTAGCATATCACACCATGTACTGTCAGTGAGCCCCTCTCAGTTTGTGAATATCATACAGGGTTAGTTAAAAGATTGTCCAGATGTTCCTGACTGTTCCTGACATGCTCTAGATAGGTCACTGTGTACTCCACACCTGTATCCCATTGCTTGACAACTATGACTAGTATACCTGCTGACCCCCTGCAGCAGGACAGCAGGTTATAGGCAGTAGTGGTAAGGGGACACAGGCTCTGCCTCTGCAACAGTGTGTACATATTGAGCATCCAATGTTAGGGAATGAATACAGTACCAGATATTAATGTAACATTACTGTGTTCCGAGGGGTCTGACATGTCACAGACACATTCCCCACACTCTGGGGACAACCATTACATATTGTCCAACTGTTTTCAGGACATCCACATTTGTCTGCCAGGGGTCTACATATATCAGGCACATGTACACATTCCACAAACATCTGGGTGCTGCAGATGGCAGACACCTATGAGGAGGACACCCTGCACCACATATGCACTGCACACAGTTATTGTGTAGCACAGATGTTGCTGGATTGTCCACATGCACTTGTAGTACCACTCACCTATTTGTTGGATGTAGGCTGTATGACATGGTACTGTAATGTTGCCCATAGGGGACACAGCACAGTTGATGGCAGTGATGGGTGTGGACATATAACACAGTCTGTCACAGCACTCAGCCCATAAATGGTATACCTGGTACCATATGAGGTTACTAGGGTATGGGCCCTGAGCCCCCCATGTGTATGCAGGGCAGCACCTGATCCCCCCAGTCCAACAGGGACACAGGTGGTATCCCAAGGGTGTATGTGCAGTTAACCATCCAGTTATCCAGGTTCCCCCTGCAAAGGTGTAAATTGTTACCCTGCCTGATGTGGGCAGGTGATCATTGCCCAGCAGGGTGAGTGCATGGGACACATGTCTGAGCTACCAACAAGCCCAGTTTATGTCACACACTAGGGTAAGGGTGTGTGTGTTAACAGAGTGGAACATGAGTTGCACTTGTGCAGCAGTCCCAGCAATGTGGAGTCCGTGATTGCCTTGCATGCCACACAGAGGTTACTTCTGAAGAGTATGTATGAAACCGGGTAGAATGTTGGGCTGACAGCCTATCTGTGTATGGTGGTGTTTGAGGCCCTGGTATTCCCTGGTGGGGAACCTCTGTGATGTCTCCAATTGCTGCATGTGCTGGGTGATATGAATGATAAACAGGGAATTATACACAATAATGGGCCTTATGAGGGGAATACAGGGATGTTTTGACCCCAGGTCCCTTGATGACATACCCTTATGTATGAGATCAGCCATGTAGAAGGTTTACCTTACAACGGAAGCAACATTGTGGTGAAATGTCATGTTGCCAAAGACCTGTGTCCACAGATCCCTCAAGACTGATTGTGTGCCTAGGATGTTGTTAGTACTGTGATAATATGTGGGGACATCACTCTCCCCAAAGGGGTTGACACTGCATTTCCTGTTAATGTGACCTGAAGCCATGTGTTTGGCAACAGCCATGTATCTGTGTGAGACCCTCCTAGTCAAATGGCCACATCACTAGGGAATCTGGTGATGGCAAACAGCATGCAGTCATCTGCAGATGTGGTCAGCCATAGGCCAATGGCTGTTACCTGCACCTCAGAAGTGTACATCACACATAACAGAGGCCCAAACACAGAACAACAGGTTGCACCACTAGTTATGGGTCAACTGCTTGCGGTGGATTCCCCTATGTGGAATAGGTGGGTTCTGTCAATGTGCTACTGTGCTACCCCTATGGCAACATATGGTGTGATGCATACTTGGGAGGGTATATCTATTATGGCCAAGTGAGTTATACCATTAAAGACTTTATCCAGGTCAAGGTAGGCAGTTTGCACTTTCACCCCCTGTCCATGGCTTTGGTGACTGTGTCAACCAAGTGTAACCCTTCCTTGACAAAGCATAACTGTGTGTGATGGAGTGTGTGATGGTCAACAATGTGCTTGTGAATGGTGTTCAATATAAACTGTGCTATGGCCTTGCAGAACAGCCTAGTTAGGCTGCTGGCTCTATCATGTGATTGAGTGGTGGATGCCCCACCTTAGTCTAATGGGGTGACAGTGGTCGTCCTTCAAATGGCTGGGACAAAGGCAATAGTCAGGCCTACTTTGAATACAGTGCCTTATGGTGTTGCAAGGTTATGGTTGGGGTCATGTAGGATACATCCTGTGATGTCATAGACTCCCATGGCAGATGTATACCATAACTTTCACATGGCAGTGGTGACCTGTTCCCTACATATAGGAGACGAGGGAGTTACTGTGGACATCCTGATGTACTGACAGGGAAGACAGGTGGTGAAGCCTACACTGACTCTGTCATGCATCCAGTATGCTATACCTACAGCACCAGTATAGCTAGTGTCCTTGACCATCACAAGTGAGCAGCTGCAGGTGCTTCCTGTGCTGTTGCAGACATGTGCGCAGTAGAGGAGATGATTGTCTGTAGTGAATGTAGATAATATAAGCTCTCTATCTGTTGTGCAGATTTGCAGGATGGATCTCATTCGCTTGCTCATGTTAAAGAGACATTGTTCCAATATGTGCACCTGCCCCTACTTTGTCTTGTACAGTGGTATGTCATCCTTGTTATGGACATTATGTATTGCAGATGTCCACCAGACAGGTGCGCATATCCTAGCAGAGGATGTTGTAGTCCTGTCAGGTATACCTGACTCCATGTAGCTATACAAATGCACATATAGCGTCTGTGTATGTGTAGCTATAGGTGCAAGTCCTTAATGAGTGGTTTGGGGCTGTGGGTCTGTGTATGCCCCCCCAGGAGGATGTACTTCTCGTTGGAGGTGTATGTATGGCTGACCCTAGCTAGATGGGTATTGTGGGAGATGGTGACTGCAAAGGTGACCACAAGATGGTTTCTTTGCCATGGAGAATGACACTGTAAGCCATTTATCAACAACCCTTGGGGGAAAAGTCTTATCATTAATTGATACTATACAATAATTGATCAGACACTCAGATAATGGATTGGACATATTTATAAAGTAACTGTATACATTAAGATCTGTTATAGTGTCAGGCTAATGTAAATAGTGTACATAGTTATTTAAGATGTTATGTATAAATACTATGGAATTCATTCAAATGTATTTGAAAAATAAAAAAAGAAATTTGAGAGAAAATGACATTGTAGGGATGCTGCAGTGGTAACCTTTGTGGTATAATATCAACTGCAAAACACCTTCACCTCATGTGGGGTTAACCCCTAGTTGTACCAAGGTGTTCATAATTCCACTGTTGATGGCTCCCTGGCCATTTGTGTGCTGGCATGGGTATGCCTTCCAATGTATGTTAGGGTTGTTCAATGACCCAGGATGAGGGTACAGACCTGAATCCTAATATAGTTGTTGAGGTCCATATAGGCAGATTGGGCTTTCTTGTCACATGTAGTGGCCGGTAGCTAGCCATGATTTGAATAGTTGTGCTGGCAATGGTGAACTGCCCCTCCAGTGTCCCTTGTGCATCTTACTGGTTGTACAGCATGGAGGTGGGCATGTGTCTCATATACTGAAACCCCATGTCCCATGGCATTACTGGCTACACTTTGGGTCCTGAATGTATGATAAGATGGTTGACTAGGTAAGGCTGGGGAGCTCTCTGTAGCTTTGTGCCATGTATGTGTGACTGCACAGATGTCTGCATGTCCCAGGGTTAAGAATGCTTGCAGTGGGGGCAGAGTCATGTGTACACTCCTACTGTTTAGCAGCATGGCATTCAATGTGTGCTGCGCTGATAGTTGTATGTTGGTACTGATAACCTCACCACTTTTATTAATGCAGTCACTATGGGGGTGGCAAAAATCATCGCCAGATGCATGAAGGCCAGTGAAGACAGATGGAGGCCAGCTCTTGCAGAGCATCGTGGTCTGTTGACCATATCATCCCAAACTCACAGGTACTGGAACCCATGGAATATCACGGGTTAAAGGCCACATATTAAGGTCAATCATTTTCTGATTGTATTGTGGCATCAGTCTGTGTGACAATGGAATGCTGCATAAGGTTAGGGACATACCTGCCTGAGACACATAATCAGTGCACTCATTCATGCCTCACTGCATATAGTGCAGGGATGTACATGTCAGGTCAGGCACACCAACATGAACTGTGACAGACTCATGACAGTACCTGATGGTGAGAGACTGCAATGCGTATGTGATATGGTGGAGTCTGTCACCTGACACACAAGTAACTGTGACCATACACATATACAGCCAGGTGAGAGTCATATCAGTGTGTCTTACAATGGAGTCTACTATAGGTTCATAGGTGTGTATTAGGCTAATGGCCCTGGGGCCTTTACAATCCTAGCCAGAGGATTACCCTGGTATAGTGCCATATGATCTTAGTTCCCAATGACTCTGTCAAGCAGACCCACTGGAATTATCCCTGGGGTGAATTTTCTGTTTCCCATCCACTCATCAAGATTTCTCTTGAAGAGGGTCATTGAGCTGCTCTGCTTGACATGTATGAAATGTCTGTTCCATAGCATGGGCAGTCTCTGGGTTATGAACCTGTCCCTCCTGCATGTTCTGTTAATTGTGTTAAGGAGGTTGAGGTCTCTGGACCATGTGGTGCGAAGGGATTGGGATTTCTTTAGATGTAGCACTTCTAACAAAGCTGGGTCAGACATGGCTTTGGAAGTCAAGCAGCGATGACCTCTAAGTAGACGATATGAGACAGAGAATAGTTGGATTTTTTTGAGTCTGTCCATATAGGACAAGTGTTTAAGGCAGAGTATCCTCTTTGTGAGGTACTTTTGTGGCCTCTCCAGTTGTTGCAGGTGTCTAGTGAGGTACATGCCAAATGGGGCATTGTACTTTATGATTGGCCTAATGAGGGAAGAGTAGAGGAAAACAATGCCCTCTTTCTTCCTGGATGCAAAACCATTAGTAATGAGATGTGTCACATAGAAGGACTTTCTGACCATAGTGGCAATGTGGTAATCAAAAGAGATGTTGCTGTCAACCTGTGTTCCCAGATCTCTTATAATGCCTTCTGTGTTCAGTGGACTACCATCAATGTGGTAATTCATGGGAACTGGGTTTTTCCTAAAGGGGATGATGACACATTTTTTGACATTGAGCTTAAGGCCATGATTCTGACACCAGTTGCTGGTCACAGTAGGCCATTCTGTAGGATGTCAGCATCACTTGGGGAGTTAATAATAGCTCCCAACTTGCAATTGTCTGTGAACTTTGTCAGCCAGAGTCCTTTCGTGTTGGCCTGGACTTCAGAGAAGTAGATACCAAACAGGAGAGGACCCAGGACCGAACCCTGTGGGACTCCACTCGTGACAAATTGGCAGTCTGACTTGGAGTCAACTACTTTCACACTGTGGGTTCTATCTGTGAGCCAGTTTGCAATCCACCTAGTGATATAGGGGTTGATGCCAAGCTTAGTGAGTTTTTCTATGATTCCTGAGTGGGGATTAATATCAAAAGCCTTGGCTAGATCAAGGTAGGCTGTATTAACTGCCTTGCCTTCATCCACAGCTCTGGTGACTGTCTCAAAAAAGTCAGCCAAGTTAAGCAGGCATGATGTACCCTTCACAAAACCAAACTGTGTGGGATCCAGAGTTTGGAGATTCCCTATATCCTTGTTTATTAGGCCCATGATGATGCGTTCCATAGGTTTGCATATCAGACTCGTCAGTCTAATGGGGTGATAGTTCCCAGTGTCTGTAGTCACTCCTCCTTTGTGGAGAGGGATGACTGTAGCAGTGCACCATTCAGCAGGGACAATGCCTGAGGTGAGGCTGTGACTGAACAGGGCACACAAGTGAGTTGCCAGTTCACTCTGTAGTTCACATAGAACACAACCAGGGATATTGTCAGGTCCAATAGAAGATGTATTCTTGGACTTGGAAAGTGCTGTTTTAACCTGTGCAGCAGTAATACTGGGTGCCTGGCAATCTACTGGTATGGTTATTGGTCCTTTGGGGGGGAGAGGGGTAAAATTGGCACTGAATCTGTCGGCCAGTATACTGCAATATCTGTTGACTTGGTATAGGAGGTACCATTGTGCAGTTGCTCAGAGAAAATCTGTGTATTGCCATGGAGATTCTTTACATAACTATAGAAGATCTTGTGGTTGTCTTTACTATCTGCTACAATTCTGTTTTCATACCTAGCTTTAGGATTTGATGAGGGATCTCAACTTTTTGTTGAGGGAGATAAGGGAGTTTTTCCAGTCTTGGGACTTCACCTTATTCTGCATCAGTTTCCTCCTTCTGTTGTAGAGTTTTTTTATGGCAGGGGACCACCAGATTGGCTTCCTTTTTTTGGAGGAGAGTGTCTTGTTGGTTCTATTGGGTATGGCGAGATCCATGCATTTGTGTGTGTGTTACTACAGTGCATTGGTGTATGATTCTGCGATCCCACAACTATTCTCCATTTGCATGGGTGCCGTGAAGTTAGCCACCTCTGTTTTTAGGATCCCAAAGTTAGCTTTGGAGAAGTTTTTCATGGTGGTTACCTTTGCTGGGGGGTGGGAGGGATGTGGATTTCCAAGATGATTAATTTGTGGTTGGATCTAACCAGGGAGGAGCTGACTACTGGTGTAGAGAAACGGTCGCCCATGTTAGTAATGACCAGGTCAAGGATGTTGCTACCTCTAGTGGGGGTCTGGTCCAGGGCACTGGAATTAATGAACACCAGGAAAAGTTGGGCAAATGTAATTGGTACATGAGTAGTTTACCCAGTTAATGGAGGGGTAGTTGAAGTCGCCTAGTAAGAGACTGTTAAGTTGGACCCAAATATTCTCCAGGGTGCTTTGGAACGTGGAGTGTGAGTCTTGGGACATGTTTGGGGACCTATAGCAGGCTATGTCCTGAATCGCTGTCTTGCTCATTGTTAACTGCACCTGAAGTATCTCTGATGCATTATGTTGGGATACCAGTCTGGAGGTGTGCATATTCTTTATGAATATGGAAACACCACCGCCTTTGGAGTTTCGATCCAAGTTCTGGTGCTGAAAGGTGTGGAATGAGTTATAGCATGGTAGTGCAGGGGTGCTTTCTGCCCCCTTGAACCAGGTCTCTGTTACAGCACAAATGTCAATGTTCTCCATTTTAAGGATTGCCTTGAGGGAGTGCATTTTGAAATTTAGACTTCT
This sequence comes from Protopterus annectens, assembly GCF_019279795.1. Lineage (NCBI taxonomy): Eukaryota > Metazoa > Chordata > Ceratodontiformes > Protopteridae > Protopterus > Protopterus annectens. The sequence continues at coordinate 406,569,833 of NC_056740.1, read as the reverse complement.
ACTGGTTAGCAACATGACCCTCATATTGCATTTGTTTGTAGTTGTTACAGTGGTAATTTGGTCTTTGGAATGCCACCTAAAAAAGGCACTATAGGGGTGGCAAGAGCCTTGGCCAGTATCCAGAATCCCAGGGGTGACAGATGCAGGCCATCTCTGGCAAAGCATCAAGGTCTGTCAAGCATCCATCCCAGGCAGACAGATACTGGATCCCTTAGAGTGACACCAGAAACTTAGCCAATTGTTGAAATCAATCATTTTCTGCTTATACTGTGGTATCATTCTGGTTGATAGTAGGATGCTGCTCATGGTTAGGGTCATACTCACCTGGGCTACATAATCCGAGAGCTCCTCCATGTCTCTTTTCATGTATTCCAGGGAGGTATGTCTCAGGTCATTCACATCCACATGTACAATGACAGAGTCATGTTTGTACCTGTTATTGAGCTACCTGAGTGCATGCATTATGTGTCGGATCCTGGAACCTAACCGGCAGCTGACTGTTACTTTCTCCTTATTCAATCTAGTGAGTGGGACATCAGTGTGCCTCACTATTGAGTCACCTATGACTAGTGTGTTGGGCATGCTGTTTTGCCTTAGGGGCTTTGGTTGAGAGGCACATTGTTTAGGAGATTTATGTGTCTCATGATTAGTGTTGTGTTGTGGTGGTCGAGTGCGTTTCTGCCTTGGATGTCTCTGCTGCTTGAGTTAATTTTTTTGAGAGCTTCCATGAAAGTGGGTGTTTGGTTTGTGTTTTTATGTGAAGGCAGTGCTGGTGTGTGTTCCAGAGAGCTATGTGTTTCATGTGGTGTGGTGCAAGTGCTGACCTTCTCCTCCTGACCAGCTATTCCGGTCTTGGCTGGAGAGTGTGTGGCTTCTAATTTGGATATATAAGTGCATCTCACGCAAGTCTGAGTGTTGGAAGGTAAGAGGAGAGGGCTATTGGTGTACATGAGGCAGTTTCTACATTGCCTCAGGATTCCCAAGTTCACCAGGTTAATAGGGGAAAGCACAGGGAACTGACCTTTAGACATTCCTGGAGGGGTGGGCTGTAATAATAAGTAGTAGATCTGATTCCTTGTAGATCATTTGCTGGTAGCACTTGTGTGCTACAATAATTGCTACAAGAAGTCTGGTAAAGTGCTAGACTAATAAGCTAATATAAGTGCAGGAGAGGAGAGAACTAGTAGATTTAAGGGAAAATTTGAAGAGCAGACTCTGGCACTGCTCAGAAGCTTTCAAACAGTCCTGGATACAGCAAGTCTATATCTGAACTAGACTAGTTACAGAAAGGTGGGAAACAAGAGCAAATGCGGGCTTTTAAACCAGAAAGTTGAGAGAGATGGAAAAACTGTCCAAACAGCCAATAAACTACAATTCCTGGGCTAGGAACCACTCCTCTTGTGGTAGACAGGCTACCTAGTGCTTACCACTCCCACTGATAAGCTGGACGGCTTCCCTCCCACACAGAAAGGCTTGGGGAGGCTCAGAAGCTTACATTCTTGGACACAGCAAATCTGTATCGGGACTAGACTAGTTACAGAAAAGGGGGAAACAAGTGCAAACAGAGGCTTTTAAGCCAGAGAGTTGAAAGAGATGGAATAAACTACCCAAAAGGCCAATAAACCACAAATCTGGACCAGAAACCATTCCTCTTGTGGTAGATAGGCTACCTAATGCTTACCACTCCCACTGATAAGCTAGAAGGCTTCCCTTCAGCACAGAAAGGCTTGGGGGGCTCAAGAGCTTACAAACAGTCCTGGAAACAGCAAATCTGTATCTGGACTAAACTAGTTACAGGAAAGGGGGGATGCAAGTGCAAATGCAGGCTTTTAAATAAGAAAGTTGAGAGAGATGGAAAAACTGCCCAAATGACCAATAACTACAATATCTTGGCCCAGAAACCACTCCTTATGTGGTAGATATGATACCTAGTGCTTACAACTCCCAATGATAAGCTAGAAGGCCTCCATCCAACATAGAAAGGCTTGGAGTCTCAGGAGCTTACAAACAGTCCTGGATACAGCAAATATGTATCTGGACTAGACTCATTACAAGAAAGGGGGAAACAAGCTTAGAATTTTTTTTAGTAAAGTGGAAAAGGAGAAAGCTGGAACAGAAGGTAATTCAAGGTTAAGAATCTAAGTGGGTTGGCCTTCACAAATGTTCTCTCTATTAGGTAGAGTGAACTAATGACACTAGACTGGGAGGAGTGTTCCATATCAAATATACAGTATAGGCAGACAACTGCAAAAACCTAGTAGACCTCTTTGAGAAGGTCACCAAAGTGATGGATGAGGGCAAATTGGTACACACTGCCTACCTCAACTTGACCAAGGCTTTTGACACAATATTCCACACGGGCATTGTTAACAAGTTCACTAAATTAGTTATAAATCCATATGTCACCCACTGGCAAGCCAGCTTGTACACTGACAAGATACAAAAGTAAGAATGGGTGAGTTTACCTCCCCTAAAAGGCCTGTCACTAATGGGGTCTCCTAGGGTTCAGTGCTAGAATCACTAATGTTTGGCATCAACTTCTCTGAGGTTAAGGCTAATGTCAAGGGTCTCTAGTTGATGAAGTTTGTAGATGATTGCAAATTGGGAGCAGCCATTGATTCCCCCAAGCTACTAATATCCTGCAAGATGGCTAGACACTGCTCTTGGAATATTAAGGAATTTCTGATTATTCTCAGTAATAAATCAACATCCACAGTCTGGTAAACACAAGCACAGCCTTTTGCAGGCACAGGGTTTATATACCAGAAAGGATGGAAGAGTCAAAAAGATCGAATTACTACTCAGTCCTACTAGCCCCTATTACCCAATCACTTGTGCGACAGAAGGTCAGGAAACCCTGTTACTCTCAATAATAATGAAGACAACAGACTATCAGCAGAAAATGGCTGACAGAAACACAGGAAACTCAAACAAATCTATCAGACCTGGACAACAGCAGGCCTCTATTAAGATTATGCCACCTGAGCAGAACACAGAAACCTCATGATAAATGCATAGAAAAGCACTCACAAAGAGAAAATACAAGTCACAGTGTGAAAAAGCAGTTTACAGTTTACTAATTAAATAAAAATGCAATTATAGTAATGCACACTATTACAGCTACTAGTTGTAGCCACTAAATAAAAGTTTTAAACAGATAAATGAGCAAGGAGACTCTAGAGAATGCTTTTAACTGCAAAGAAACCAGTTATATGATACCTGACTAGAACACAGAAACCCCCCAAAAATCAGAAATGCACAGAAAAGCACAGACTGAGTACTCACAAACCGAAAATACTACTCAGTATGAAAAAAACTGTTTACAGTTAAGTAATTCAGTAAATATGCAATTAGAGTAATGAAACAGTATCTAGTAATAAAAGATACAGTTAAAGCAGTATAAAGCAGTACACAAATGCAGTGAAACAGTAAGAAAAGCTTTATAATAGTACAAAATGTAGTAGAGTAACCGTATAGCACAATTATAAGTGTTACAGAAGTGCAATTCAATGAAATAAGTGTAAGAAATAACATCCTGCTCTTGGAATTTTAAGGAATTTCTGCTTAGTCTCAGTAATGAATCATCATCCATAGCCTGGTAAATACAAGCACATCCTTTTGCAGGCACAGGGTTTATATACCAGAAAGGATGGAAGAGTCAAGAAGATCGAATTACTACTCAATCCTACTAGCCCCTGCTATTACTCAATCAGTCATGTAACAGAAGGTCAGGAAACCCTGTTATTCTCAATAATAATGAAGACGACAGACTATTAGCAGAAAACCGCTGCCAGAAACACAGGAAACTCAACAAACAAAACTACCAGACTTAGACAACAGCAGGCCTCTATCAAGATAATGCCACCTGAGCAGAACACAGAAACCTCATGATAAATGCATAGAAAGAGCACTCCCAAAGACAAAATACAAGTCTCAGTATGAAAAAGCAGTTTACAGTTTAGTAATTAAATAAAAATGCAATTATAGTAATGCACACTATTACAGCTACTAGCTGTAGCCACTAAATGAAAGTTTTAAACAGATAAAGGAGCAAGGAGACTCTAGAGAATGCTTTTAAATGCACATAAATCAGTTATATGATATTTGACTAGAACACAAAAACCTCAAAAAATCAAAAATGCACTGAAAAGCATGGATAGAGCACTCACAAAAAGAAAATTCAACTCCCAGTATGAAAAATCAGTTTACAGTTAAGTAATTCAGTAAACATGCAATTAGAGTAATGAAACAGTATCTAGCAATGCAAAATACAGTTAAAATAGTATAAAACAGTATATAAATGCACTGAAACAGTAAAAAAGCTTCATAACAGTGCAAAATGTAGTAGATTAACTGTATAGCACAATTATAAGCATTACAGAAGTGCAATTCAGTGAAATAAGTGTAAGAAATAACTTATCCTCCTTTTGGAATGTTAAGGAATTTCTGCTTAGTCTCAGTAATGAATCACCATCCACAGCCTGGTAATTGTAACATGTTTGACATATGCTGATGCCTGCCTGTATGGCTGTGGGATACAAGTGTGTGGCCATGTGTGGTATGTGATGTGTACAGCTGTGGCATTCATGTGTGGCTTTGCCTCAGAGGTCTCCTTTGTTTGTGGATGTGTATGTGGAGGAACACTGCGTGTGTGTGTGTGTGTGTGTGTGTGTGTGTGTGTGTGTGTGTGTGTGTGTGTGTGTGTGTGTGTGCGTGTGTGTTGTGTAGGTGTAGGTGGTGTGTGAGGTGTACTGATTGTGTTGACAGCCTGTTTGTGGACAGATATGTGGCCTTGACAGGGAAACGGCATGGACTGCAGGTCCCTACTGTCATTACATCTCTCACACAGTGTGTTCCTTGGTGGTGTTTGTGGATGGCTGGTCATCCATGTACATTTATTTATTTATTTTATTTTACATTTGGCAGGTTCTACACTGTGCCAGGACACCTATATCAGCCATACTGGCAGGGGAAACCATCGGACATTGTCCAGCCATATAGTCCAGAATCTCAGGGAAGAAGGCCAGGGAGACCTGATGGGTGAGTCTACTGCCCAGGTGCTTACTACAACAGTAGGAGGCTGACACAACAGCAGACCATGTAAACAAGCTATGAACAAGCAGTAAAATGTGCAACAGGTAAATGCATTTGAAAACCTCATAACACATGCAGCAAGTAGCATGAAATATCAGGATCAGGAGGACAATGTGTGCTGTATGTTGCTAAAAGCCACATACATACTGTGCTGATAGATTCTGGGGTATGATGTGAGAGCTAGCGGTGGCTATGAACAAGCAGTAATAGGTGCAACAGGTAAATGCATTTGAACACCTCATAGCACATGCAGTAATATAGCATGAAACATCAGGATCAGGAGGGCAATGCGTGCTGTATTGCCACTATGTTGCCGATAGCCACATACAAACTGTGCTGACAGATGCCAGGGTATGATGTGGGAGTTAGCGGTGGATAGCACTGGCAAAAGTGGATGTGCAGGGTGTGTACATAATGGTGAGCAAGGTATGCAATCATGTGATGTCTTTCCCTATTCATGTTTGTCAGGTGGGATATATAGACATTGCAATCTACCTATCTCAGAAGCTGAGACAACTGTCATTATTGATGCCCTGAGACTCCATCACTGGGTGCTGTTGTCAAGGAGTCACCATAACCAGCAAGAACACGTTGCACTGTGGGCAGACCTCATAGCAATGGTGAATGCTGGGGCCACCAGGACAGGAGCTATGAACAGGTCCTACACCATTCTACAGATTTAATACATCATGCATTGCAAAAAGTCACAGCTGTGGACAGGGACCATGCTGGCACCAGGCTAGGACCTGCTACCCAACCCCCACTGTCAGCCACAGAGGTGTTCCTTGTAATCCTGGGTTCAGCCACCAGCTCACAACAAAGTATCACAACATATGTTGTGGAGGTGGGTGGCACAGAGTCCACAGCCGAGCTTTCAGGTAAGCCTTCAGTGATCATCACATTAATACTGTAGAATTCATAGTGACAGCCTCTGCATACCTGTACACATATGTCAGGTCACTCTGCATTTGGGGGTGGGGTTTTGTAATGCACACATGTGCACACATATTGTGAATGTTAGCAATTTGGGTAGTATCACAGTTTGTACTGTACATGTTGATTAATGCACTTATTATTCTGTACCATTGCCACATGTGTATCTGCTGACAATACCTCTTCCCCACAAATCCATAGGTATCTCTGGTGTGGCTGGGAACCATCATCCTGTAGCTGGTGAGTGTGGAACTATCTTGTTTTGGCTCATCTATAACCTAGCCTTGTTAAGGGCTGCCAGTGTGCTATGGACACTATTGTTAGGCCTAGCCATATTGCAATATGTGCATGTTCACTTGTGGTGGGTTTCACTGCAGTGCATCACATCAGTAATCACAGTAGCATATTTGCAAGAGCTGTAACATATTAGCATGTATTTTGTAAAGGTGTAGCCAGTCTGTTATACAGGGGTGCATTACTATTGTGTACACAGGTGCACTGTGTTTTAGGAGATGGTCCATCACATACTCTGACTTGTCACTTATCTCATAGGTTCATAGGTTGGTACTAGGCTATTGGCCCTAGGGCCTATGCAAGCCTAGCCATAACAATTCCCTGGATATTTCTTCCCACAATACTTAGTTCTCTGGACCCCTGTCTAGCAGGGTGACTGACATGATCCAGGGGTGACTTTCCTATCTCCCATCCAATCATCAAGGTTCCTTTTGAAGAGGGCCAATGAGGCGCTCTGCTTGACATGTATGGGCAGTCTATTCCAGAGTATGGGGAGTCTCTGCGTCAGGAACCTATCCCTCTAGCATGTTTTGTTCATTGTGATGACAAGGTTTAGATCCCTGGAGCGTGTGGCTCTGAGGGATTGGGATTTCTTTAAGTGGAGCATGTCCAACAGCTCAGGGTTTGACATGGCCTTGTATGTTAAGCAGAGATCGCATCTGAGTAGACGATATGCCACAGAGTATAACTGGAGTTTTTTTAGATGGTCAGCATATGGCATCTGCTTTAGGCCTGTGATTCTTTTAGTGAGGTATTCTGTGGCCTTTCCAGCTGTTGCAGATGTCTTGTGAAGTACATACCAAATGGGGCATTATACTCTATAATGGGTCTAATGAGGGATGAGTACAGTGGGACAATGACCTCCTTTTTTCTGGATGAAAAGCCCTTAGTAATGAGGTGTGCCACATAGATGGATTTCCTGACTATTGTGGTGATGTGGTTATCGAAAGTGAGACCACTGTCCACCTGTGTCCCTAGGTCTCTCATCACACTTTCAATGTTTAGTGTCCTGCCACCTGTGTGGTAATTCATGGGTACATGTTTTTTTTTCCAAAGGGGATAACTACATTTCTTGGCATTAAGCTTGAGCCCATGGCTCTGGCACCAGGCATCTGTTTCTGTAAGGCCCTTTTGTAGAATATCCACATAATTTGGGGATTCAATAATGGCTCCCAGTTTGCAATCATCTGAAAACTTTGCTAGCCAGAGTCCCTTAGTGTTGGCCTGTACTACAGAGAAGTAGATGCCAAACAAGAGTGGTCCCAGGACTCAACCCTGAGGTACTCCACTTGTCACTTGTCTGGAGCTGGATATGGAAGTCAGCTACTTTTACAGTCTGGGTTCTGTCAGTAAGCCAGTTGGCAACCCATTGAGTGATGTAGGGATTTATGCCCAGCTTAGTAAGTTTATCTATGATTCCAGAGTGGGGGATGGTGTCAAAGACCGTGGTGAGGTCCAGATAGGCTGTGTGGACACAGCTCTGGAGACTGATTCAAAGAAGTCAATCAGATTCAGAAGACAAGATCGGCCCTTCACAAACCCAAACTGGGTGGGGTCCAGTGTTTGAAGGTTGCCAATGTCTTTGTTTATAAGTTCCATTATAATGCGTTCCATGCCCTTGCAGATCAGGCTTGTCAGACTGAAGGGACGTTAGTTCCCGGGATCCAAGGTGGATCCTCCCTTGTGAAGCGGGATAACTGTAGCTGTGCACCACTCAGTGGGTACGAAGCCTGAGGTGAGGCTATGATTAAACATGACACTTAGGTGAAGTGCCAGTTCATTTTGTAGTTCATGTAGTACACAGCCTGGGATGTCATCTGGTCCCATGGATGCTGTATTCTTAGCTTTGGAGAGTGCAGTTTCTACCTGTGTGGCCATGATTATCAGAATTTGGCAATTTTTTTGGTATTGAAATGGGCCCTTTTGGGGGTGAGAGGGGGGTGAAGTTGGCACTAAATCGATCTGCCAGGATATTGGCAATATCCTTCGGATCAGTATATTTAATGCCATTCTGTTGTAGCTCAGAGCAGATCTGAGCATCGCCATTTAGATTCTTGACATAACTATAGAATGCCTTGTGGTTGTCTTTGGAATTCTGGAATTTTATTTTCGTAACTAGCTTTTGAGGATTTTATGAGGGATCTCAGCTTCTTATTGAGGCTGGTGAGGGAGTTTTTTGCATCCTGGGATTTTCCTCTTTTCTGCAACAGTTTCCTCCTTCTGTTGTATAGTTTATTTATAGCAGGAGACCACCAGATTGGCTTCCTTTTCTTGGAGAAGAGCATCTTGGTTCTACTTTGGATGGCACGATTCATGCACGAGTGGATGTGCTCATACAGTGCCTTAGTGTAAGATTCTGCAGTCGAACTTCCAGATCCCGTCTGCATGGGTGTTGTGAAGTTTGTCACTTCTGACTTCAGTAGCATGAAGTTGGCTTTGGAAAATTATTTTAAGGATGTTTCCTTACTGGGGGGTGGGGGTGGGATGTGGATGTCAAAGGTGATTTGCTTATGGTCAGACCTGATCAATGAGTGGGTGACCACTGGTGTGGAGCATCTATCTCCCTTGTTGGTAATGACCAGGTCTAGGATATTGGAGCCCCTGTTTGGACAATGGATTAGTTGATCCAGGGCATTGAATTTATGAATTCAAAGAACCGTTGGGAAAAGGAGTTGGTACCAGAGTAGTTTTCCCAATTAATGGCAGGGAAGTTGAAATCACCCAGTATTAGGGTATTTGGTTGTATCTTAATATTTTCCAGTATGTTTAGAAAGGTGTAATGAGAATCCTGGGGCATGGTGGGGGATCTGTAGCAAGCTACAATTTGGATTGCAGTCTTACCTAGTGTTAGTTGCACCTGGAGAATTTCAGATGCATTGTGTTGAGCAACTAGCCTGGAGGTGTGAATATCCTTGGTGAATATGGACACTCTTCCACCTTTAGTGTTTCAGTCTTGGTTTTGTGGCCGAAAAGTGTGGTAAGAATTGTAGCCTGGTTTTGCAGGGGTGCTCTCTGGAGCCTTGAACCAGGTCTCAGTTACTGCACAGATATCAATGTTCTCCATTTTTAGGAGTGCCTCGAGAGAGTGCATTTTGAGGTTTAGACTTCTAGAATTAAGTAGCATTACCTTCAGATTTTGCATGTTTGTATCTGTTATGGTGGTGGTTTTATCCTTTGAACCTTGCCTAAAAAGGCACTATAGGGGTGGCAAGAGCTTTAGCCAGTAACCTGAATCCCAGGGGTGACAGGTGCAGACCATCTCTGGCAAAGCATCGTGGTTTGTCGATCATGTCTTCCTAGGTAGACAAATACTGGATCCCCTTTGAATGACACCAGAAGATTAGCCAATTGTTGAAGTCAATCATTTTGTTCTTATACTGTGGTATCATTCTAGGTGAAGGCAGGATGCTACTCAGGGCTAGGGTCATACCTGCCTGGGTCACATGATCCAAGAGCTCTTCCATGTCTCTTTTCATGTAGTCCAGGGAGGTACATCTCAAGTCATTCACTCCAGCATGGACAATTTCAGAGTCATATTTGTACTTGTTTTGGAGTGACTTGAGTCCATGCGTTATGTGGCAGATCCTGGCACCCGACAGGCAGCTGACTGTAATTTTCTCCTTGTTCAGCCTGGTGAGTGGGACATCAGTGTACCTGACTATAGAGTCACCTATGACTAAAGTGTTGGGTACATTGTCTTGCCTTAGGGGCTGTTGTTGGGTGGCACACTGATGTTGTGAGTTATGTGTCACTTTGGTTGTGACTGGTGTTTGCGTTTTGGCTTTGGAGGTCCTTGTTGCTTGGGCAGGTTAATGTTAAGGGCCTCTGCATATGTGGGTTTAGTGTTGCTATGTGTGGGTGTTGATGGTGTGGGTTTTGATGGGCTATGAGTTGCTTGAGGTGTAATGCAGGTGTTAACCTTCTCCTCTTGACTGTCTAGCACAATCTTGGCTGGAGAGAGCTTTGCTTCCAGTTTGGCTATGTAACTGCATCTCTCACAGGTTGTAGTGTTGGATGGTAGGAGGAGAGGATTGTCTGTGTATGAGGTAGTTGCCGCACTGCCCCAGTATGCCCAGATTCACCAGGTGGACAGGAGAAATCACCGGAAGCTGACCCTTGGACATGCCTGTTTAGATGCTTTTTTGTAAAATTTAAGAGATGTTTTCCCTTACCTTTGCAATTATAGGCTGTTTAGTGCCTATGATTAATTTCTCCTTATTGACAAGAAGAGCTGAGTGCTTGAATCAGTTTCAGATTTCTTAATGCTTTCTTGTAAAGTTTAAGAGCTGTTTTCCCTTACCTTGGCAAGGTACTTTGCAATTATAGGCTGTTTAGTGCCTATGATTAATTTCTTCTTATTGACAAGGAGAGCTGAGTGCTTGAATCAGTTTCAGGCTTCCTAGTGCTTTCCAGCAGTTTCTAGAGCAAGTGCTAGTCACAGGGGTTCAGATTTTAGTGCTACTACTGAGAAACCAGCTAGTTCTAAGGGATAATTTGAAGAGCAGACTTTCTGGCACCTGGAATAGTTTAACTGTAGCCTCGCAGTGCTGCACAATGTGAAAAATGTGCAAACACACCTGTTTTTAAGCCAGAAAGTTGAAAGGGATAGAAATCAGCCCAAAAAGGCTAATAAAATTACAATTTCAGAGCTGGAAACCACTCCTCTAGAAACCATCTCACAGGTGTATAGTACTAGCAACATTAACTGTCCTTAGCTGCACTGCATGTTGTTGAGGGCTTGTCCAGAGAGCGTCTGTTGAGGTCTGATTGTGTGCTGTGAATGGTATCAGTCAGAAGGTGTGGTCTGTGTAATGCCTTTGTGGTACCTTGTGTGTGCGTGTGTGTGTGTGTGTGTGTGTGTGTGTGTGTGTGTGTGTGTGTGTGTGTGTGTGTGTGTGTGTGTGAATCAGCAGACATTATAGTGCAGGAATTAATGTAGTCATGTTGTTTTCCCCTCACAGGTGACCATGGGGGTTGGAGCGTGTTCCACTCACAACCTGATGTCAGTGTCTCATCGGACTCTGATAATGATGGTGGCCATTGTGAGGCACAGGTGGGGTTGTTAGGGACTGAATCTGTCCCACTGGTTGACATCTCACTTCTATCTCCAATGTCCCCGCACACAGCAGCCACAGATATCGGGCAGTCAGAGGGTGGTGGCATCAAACAGGTGAGTGTGGTGACTATGACATCTGTGACTGTAGACACTAGCCATATCCAGAGAGCTGGTGACGTCCCACACAGGCAGATTGACAGGGGTGCTAAAAGGAGGACTGCTGCCCATCCAGCACCTGTCAGAGGTGTCACAGCATGTGTCACCTGATGCATGTTTCGATCCATCATGGAGGCACAGGCGCATTGTGAACGGTACACCAGATGGATGCTCAGGGTCATGGATGCCACACTGCCTGGCATGCCTGACTCCCTCCATGGCATTAGTGATGCATTACTTCATTTCACTGATGTAGTGGACATTGTCAGTCCTTAACTGTGCAATGTCTGTGCTTGAGCATATGGTGGGAATAGGGTGTTGGACACATGGACGTAGGTCAGCAACAACATCAGCCATGCACAGTGACACTCCCATAGTGGCAGTACCACCAACACTACCAAAGGAGGGTGTGGTCCACACCACAAAATGGCAGGCCATGGGCACGTGCTCCCATAAGGGACACAGACCCAGTAGACACCAGTCACCATCAACAAGTAGTACCACATCTGGCCCTGGGCATGGTGGTGCCAGTGCCACTCCTGGCAGAAACAGTTCCCATGTTTGTGACTGGAGACAGAGAACTGTTCATTCTTCCATGTGTGGTCCACGGCTGTCCAACATATCCTTGTGTAGGACTAGCACATTGATTGACAGTGTGCATGCACACACTCACACACCACTTTCACATGCAAGTCACCAACAGACACACACAGCTCTTTTCCATAGCCCAACTGACCAGCACCCCACCAGACACACACACACACACACACACACACACACACACACACACACACACACACACACACACACACACATGATTTCAACTGTGTGGCACAGCCTAGGCCTTTGGCAATCCCACACTGCACCCTGTGGATGTGATGATACCTGTGCCATATGCCTGTCACCCATACCTTCGATGAAGGGGCATGCTAATATGTGTCTGATGCACAGGGTGAATATAGTACAGTTAATGGCAATGTGTGTAGTGCAGTCGTGTTATGCCCTGTAAGGTGCTCTCTGCTGGCATGTATCATGCACACACATCAAAGTGTATGTACCTATTTGCCATGATACTTTATTGCTGTTAGTACTGCTGACTGACTGTTGTCTGACAGACCTTATTCTGCTTCTGTTCCAGGTGTCTGCATGTCTAAGTTGTGGGGAGCTGCTACCAATACAGCTGCTCAGGATGGCATAGTGGCAATGCAGACATGTAACATTGCCAAGGTACAGCTGTATATGTGCATGGTTACCTAGGTGCATATGTGTAGAACAGTGTGTGAGGGACAATTGGGGCAGACAGCATAATCTTGCATGCATACCCCTTGACACAGCATGCTACTCTTGATACATTTCACCTGGTCATTCTGTAGAATCACAGGTTCATAGGACCACAGAAGTTTACAAAAGTAATGGCCCTGGGTCCCTTACAAGCCTAGCTATTACTTTATCCCTGACAGAATCATCGATCAAAACCTGTTGCCCCTGTCATTGAGGTACACAAGTGCAACCACTGGGACAGACTTGTGGTTTCCCATCCACTCATCATGGCTGCACTTGATGAGGATCTGCATGTTACTCTGTTTGACATGTCTGGGAAGTGAATTCCTGTGACAGGGCAGCTTCTGGGAGACAAAGCTGTCTTTCCAGCAGGTTTTGTTGATGTCGCATATCAGATTCAGGCCTGTCGTGCTGGTAATGCACGAATAGTTAGACTCACATATATGAGCCAATTGTTGAAGGGCTTGGCACAACATTGCCATCTAGGTGTACCACAGCTCACCTGTGGAAAACCTGTCCAATACTGAGTGGGCCACTACTGATTCAAGGCTGTCTGCATGGAACAGGTGTTGAAGGCCACTGATTACCTTTGTGGGTATTACTATGGCCTTTCCATTTGCTGCAGACATCTGGATAGGTACACACCAAATGGGCCATGGTACTAAATTATTGTTGTCCTGACTGAGGACTATACAGAGGTAATGTCCACCTTTACTCTGGATGCACTCCCTCTGTCTATGTAATGAGTCACATACAAGCCTTTTCTGAGTACTGCCGCTACCTGATGGCTGAATTCAACAGTGGTATCAATCTGACTACCCAGGTCTCTCAATGCAGGTTGTGTGTTTATGGGGTTGCCATTGATGTGGGAAATAGTGATGCCATATCCTTGACATATGGTATAATGGTACAGTTTTCTGCATTCAGTTTGATACCAGGACCTTGGCACCCTTCCATACCCGATGAATGACCATGTTGCAGTGAGCTAACATCAGTTTGTGGGTCAATGACAAACAGCAAACTACTGACAGTTGCCACAGCCTTAGGCAGTACCTACAAATGTGGGTGGTGGCAGTTATCATTCATGCCTAGATACATGTGGGTTATTGGGAACAGCAGCTATCAGAGGGCCTCCACGTGTGTATGTATTGCATACACATGGGCAACACAGAGTAGCATTGCCACCTTATCAAATGTGCAATGTAGGACACTTCTTGTAGTATCGTGAGAGTTAGCAGGACATACCATAGCCCATGGCAAGTGCAACGGACAGGACCTCCCTTGGTTTGCCAATATGACAGCATCTTTGTGTCACACTTCCATAGGTTATGCTATTTCTCATTACATTAAGGTGCTTCTGATGTGAAATAACTGCTTTATGCAACTAGTAGACGACTTTAGGAAATGGTTGTTGTCCTACACTCTTGGGACCTCTGTATTGTTTGGGTTGTTTTCACAGGTCACACCTGGCCAAACATGGACTGCAACCTGCAGGGTGGGAGAGGTAGTGTCCATAACTCTCATCTGTATAGATTTCTGCAGAATGTCCTGCTGTTTGCCTCATATGTTTGGCCCATTTGTCATAATATTGTGGTTTTGTGTCTATTTAGTGGCACATGATTAAAGACTAATGTTAGACAATAATGACAGATATTATAATTTCAGACCTCATACTCTTCAGAAAATCCATGCTAATGCACAACCTGCTATGATATCTACTTTCAATGTTTGTAAGAGCAATATCTGAAGATTGACCCTAATTTTTGGCATTTGTCCCACTTTTCTGTATTGATTTATCCAGATCTTTTGCTCTAAGGGATTGAGAGGTATTGTGGTGGCTCTAACACACTCACACTGCTACAAGGGGATATACATACATACACACACACCCACTCATGCACTGCCCTTGTTGAGAGTAGAACCCCTACCTGCCTAGTTTTATTTATGATTGCGTTATATACATATCACATACGCCATGGAGCTTATACGATTTTGCAGTGTCTGCCACTACTATTTAGGTGGATGACATCTGCAGATGCTGTAAGGATTGCCCCTGGGGGTTTAAGAGGTTTGCACAGCCCTTAAAATGGTATAACTGTGAGACACACACACTCACAGCATCAGGGAGATATGCATTCAAACACACATATACTCGTAGAGGTGCTACTTTTGAGATTAGGACCCCTTACCTATCTAGTTATGTACACTATAGACCGACATATGAATTGCATGCAGCACAGAATTACTGTGTTAGAAAATGTCTAACTGTGCTTCTAGGGTGGATGATATCAGTAGGCCCTAAATAGATTGCCAATGGGGGGATTAACAGGGTGGAACAGGCCCTCAAAATGGTATAATCATTGCACACACACAGGCAAGACAGCCACACTGCTACAGGGGATATGCATACATAGATACATACACTCACACAGTTGCCAGTATTGCGATTAGAACCCCTCTCTATCGTGGTGTATGTATTGTAGTGCTACTTACTTATCGCATGTGCCACAGAGCTTATACAGTTGGAGAGTGTCCAACAGTGCTTCTAAGGTGGATGACATCTACAGGCCCTGTAAAGTAGTGCAATGGGGGTTAACAGGGTGGAACAGGCCTTAAACTGTATTGGCATTGCACACACATAGGCAAGAAATACAGATAGCTACAAGGAGATATAGTTAAACACGCACACACTGAGTTACTGTTGTTAGGATTAAAACCACTACCTATCTAACTGTCTACACTATAGTGCCACATACTTATCGAGTGTGCCACGAGGCTTGTTTATTTGGAGAGTGTCTGCCGCTGCTGTTGGAGTGGATGACATCAGTAGCTGCTGACAGGTAGATCACTGTTGTAGAGAACAGTATTCTTAGGGCCATAAAATGGGTGACCATTGCACAGACTTAGGCCTGCTGAGTATGTGCATTCTACTGTATGTGGAATACACACACACACACACACACACACACACACACACACACACACACACACACACACACACACACACACACACATGGCGTGTGATGTGAGATTACAACCCCTATCGCACTACTATTACACAATGGAGCTCACCATAGTACTTGCACATGTTACTGTTTACAATTGGTGTACAAGTGGCTGCAGCATTACATCACTCTATGCCTTTCTGGGTGTCTCCCTCTCAAGCCCTCTCTCTCTTTCTGTCTGTCTCTCTTTCTCTCTCTCCTTGTCTCTGCCTGTCTGATATATTATATATTATGCTACCTACCTATATATATATATATATATATATATATATATATATATATATATATATATCACACTCAAAAGATCCAGATATGTCTTATATGTGCCACATACAGATAGATGAGGGAAATCCTGTCTGATGGTCGTGGGGAGAGACAGTTAAGGTGTACATAGCTGTCTGTATGCACAGGCATATATGGACAACACAGTTCTATAGTCAGATGTGGGTTCAGACATGGGCTGAAATTAGTCAAGTGTAGGAGCATGCTCAATACTAATAGTGGGACTCCAGGCCAGACCTACCTGTACTGCAGTCCAGGATTTTGTGTGCTACAGCTGATTGGCTGATGAACCTGAGTAAACAATCCAGCACCTCCCTGATATACTGATTGAGGGATCTCCTGGCTGTGTGCTATCCTTATTAACTGAGTCATATCTAGGGTGGGTACAGAGTGTATTGGACTGAGCAGTTTTGCATAATATGTGCGGTATTTTCGACATAACACTGTGATTTCCTGGTCTGTTAGCGGCAGATCAGTATAGCTTAATGTGAGGAACTGCTGACAGACATTTATCTACTGACTCCGTACACTGCAAGGAACCCATGTTACTGCACAAATTGTTCTAGTCTGCACATTCTACATTTCTCTGGCCAGTGGTTCCTCTTTCCACTTATATGTGGCCCTTTGTCCTTCTCTTCTCCAGTCGCAGGTTTTTTCCACAGTCTCTGCACTTATGTAGTTGTAGTTATGGTGTGACTGGGGTACTAGTCATAACATCACACACAGGGTTATAGACTTCACACCTCTGACTGTACCTGCTTACAGGTTATCCATAATTGAGCCCCATACATCTGCTGTGGTCCTCAGACAGTTTGTTTTGCACTGTTATTATAAGGCTACATGTTGGCCATACCTCTCAAATTGTTAAAGTCAGACATCTGGACAGGACCATTTATAACAGTCAGACTCAGGCCCAGACATGGAGACAGGATCTTAATATTGCTCTTCTAAATGTAGACAGTTGGTAGAATGGTTTTGTATTAGCTTGCATTTTCTTATGGGTATGAAGTCTTCATCTCAACTGTCTGTCATTCATATTTTCACATCAGTCTTTATTGGTTTGCAAATAGTTTGCCAGACAAATGCAATTTTATGACAAACAGAACAGATATATGAGGCATATGTGTATATTTTCTGAGAAACCCTGTCATTTGAGGGGTATGGATGGTGTCCACTGACTTGTTGTCAGTACTGACACAGTTACGTGGCAGCCTATATATCCTGGCACTAGACTAACTTGTTACAACCTGCTGTTCTACTAGGCAATGTCTAGGTTAGTCAGAGCTATGTACTGTCCATATCTGTGGCCCCCTATCCCTCCATTGTTCAGCTTTCCTGTAGTAACAAATATTGACTGCCAGGCAGTCTGTAATATTCTACCATAGGTGTAGCTGACATGCAAAATAGTTGCCATGGTCAGTCTCGAACCATGAACCTTGTCAGTCACAGTAATGTACTTAGCCCAGTGAGACATAACAGCCACCAGTCATTGCTGGCTACTTCCTGACACTATTAACCACACACAAACATAGCACATTGACTCCTACATATTGTGGAAATGGAACATTCTAGCAAGTTGATTGGGACAGCCCTGGGATTGTATGGTCTGCTGCTATTACCTTATAAACATAACTGTTACTGCAGTTCTATGGGAACATGGGTGTGTGGGGGTTAGGGGACCATACCTCTCAACTGTACAGATTTTGACAGAATGTCCAAATGTTTGCCTCACATTTCGGGTCCATTTCTCCTAACATTGTGGTTGTCTGTGAAATTACTTGCAAATTATTAAAGACTGAAGTTAGAAAGTAATGACAGACATTTGAGTTTCAGACTTCTTACCCTTCAGAGAATTCATGCTACTGCAAAACCTTTACTCTATCAACTTTCTACATTTGTAAGAGCAATATTTAACAATTCTCTCTGTTTTTGAGCCTTTGTCCCGCATTTATTTATGACTTTGTACTGATTTCTTGCTGTAAGAGGTTGAGAGGTATGTATGGGACTCCAACATTGACATTCATGCACCTGTCCTATGACCCCGCTGTTTGTAAGTCCCTCACATACTGCAGTGGGTTTTGGTGGCTTGGGGTTTACCGCATATTCTGGGGCAGCCAGTATTTGGCAGAGAATTCCTGTTGTCCCACATAGCTTTTCATTGTCTGCTGTGTTCCTGGTAGCCTACTCAGTTCCCTTGCATGCATGCAGCAGGTCCATACATATGCTACCACAGTCTACTACCCCATTCATTTGTTGTTAAGAAGAGTGACTTACCTTGTGCCTGCAGCAGTTGAGAGGACAGTGCATCAGGGCTAACTCTGTCAGATGCACACAGTACTCAGCCAATACATGGTAATCTATACGTAGTATGAAGTGGCTGGTATCCTTTTTACTGTATGTGAGTCGGAGTGAGGTGTCAGTTCCTGGTCTCTTGGTTGTCAGTACATGTGCTATGCATTGCCTCTTTGCCAAGGCAAGGTCAGGGTGTACTGGGCTTGCCTACGTCTGGCAACAGGGACAGGCTCAGGGGGTTCCTCCTCCAAGTCTCCCTGTGCTGTGGTGACCTTGGCAATAGTGGGGGGAGGCTGTGTGTCCTTTTCCTCTGATGTTCCTGTCGCAGCTGTTTCTGCAGGATCATATTGTGTGGCATGGCACATACTATGAACATGTGTGCACATGTGGCTGGAGAGTACTGCAGGACTCTACCAGATATGTCAAGGCAGCAGAACCGTGACTTGAACAGCCCAAACACATGCTCTACGATGTTCCTAGTTTGTGTATGTGCCTGATTATGACATTCTACAGTGGGTGTATATGCATTTCTGATGGGTGTCATCATCCACGGTTTGAGTGCGTCGCCAGCATCTGCCAGTAGATGTCCATATGGGATGTCCCCCCTGGCAAAAGCCTGGTACAGCTGTGATGCATGCCAGATGTGGGAGTCATGATAACTGCCAGGGCTGCCAGCACACACACTGATGATAATGCCCTGGGCATTGCATACAACCTGGCAGTTGATGGAGTGATACCCCTTGTGGTTGACATAGGCTCTACCCTCCTCACTGGGTGGTGCTTTGATGTGCACATGAGTGCAGTTTATGGCACCCAGTACCTCTGGGTAGTGTGGCTACATGGTGGAAGAGACACATATTGCTGGTCCTCTTCTCAGGGGTTCTGGGGAAATAAATGTGCTCACTGACATGTGTTAGTATGATGTACAGGAACTGGTGGAGTACCCTGGATGTGGATGCTTGTGAGACCCCCGTCATGTCCCCAGCAGGTATTTGGAAAGTACCTGTAGCTAGTATACTTAAGGGTATACATACCTTTGTTTCCACTGGGATGGGTTCCCCTCTGTTGGCTCTGGGTCTGAGGTGAGGGCGGCAGAGCTCAGTGTCCCTGTCCATCCTGTAGTGCTCTACAATCTCCAGCTCATGTAGCCCCTGAAAGGTTACCCTGGGCCTGAACACTCTTCTCCTTGGTCTGGGCCTATTGTCAGCATCATTATCATCACTGGCTTCAGCCTGTAGCACATACAGATATATCAGAGCAGCAGCCCCTATCATTTTGTCATTTAAAATTCCCCAGTGTGTATTCTAATGGTGCAGAGTATGTGGGAAAGTCAGATTAGGTTCATAGGTTCCCCCCAGGTGAACTTCCTATTGTCTACCCACTCATCAATATTTTTCTTAAAGAGGGACAGTGAGTGCTCTACATGACGTGAATGCAAAGTTTGTTCCTAGTATGGGATGTCTCTAGGTTAGGAACCTGTCCCTCCAGCATGTTCTGTTTATTGTGGTAATGAGGTTAAGGTCCCTGGAGGTGTAGTATATCTAGCAGCTCTGGGTCAGACATGGCTTTGTAGGTCAAGCAGAGATCACCTCTAAGTAGGCGATAAGAGACAGAGTATAGCTAGAGTTTTTTGAGTCTGTCCATAAAGGGCATGTGTCTAAGGCCTAAGATCCTCTTAGTGAGGTATTTTTGTGGCCTTTCCAGTTGATGTAGGTGTCTAGTGAGGTACATACCAAATGGGGTGTTGTATTCTATAACAGGTCTAATGAGGGATGAGTAGAGAGGGATTATGACCTCTTTCTTCCTGGATGAGAAGCCTATTGTAATGAGATGTGCCACATAGAAGGACTTTCTGACTACAGTGGCAATGTGGTTATCAAAGGAGAGGTTGCTATCAACCTGTGTCCCCCAGTCTCTTATCACACCTTCAGTGTTTAGTGGGCTACTGCCTATGTGGTAGTACATGGGCACCAAATTTTTCCCAAAGGGAATGACAATGCACTTTTTGGCATTGAGCTTAAGGCCATGGTTCTGGCACCAGACATTGTTGTCAGTCAGGCCTTTTTGTAAAATGTCTACATCAATTGGAGAATCAATAATGACTACCAGTTTGCAATCATCTGCAAACTTGGTGAGCCAGAGTCCCTTTGTGTTGGCTTGAACTTCAGAGAAGTAGATGCCAAAAAGAGGGGACCTAGGACCGATTCCTGTGGGTTACCACTTGTAACTGGCTGGTAGTCAGATTCGGAGTCCACTATTTTCACAGTGTGGGTTCTATCAGTGAGGCAGTTGGCAACCCATCTTATTACATAGGGGTTTATGTCAAGTTTAGTGAGTCTATCTATGATTCCTGAGTGAAGGATGGTGTTGAAGGCCTTGGCAAGTTCTAGGTAGGCTGTGTGAACTACCTTGCCCTCATCCACAGCTCTGGTGACAGACTTGAAGAAGTTTATCAGGTTGAACAGGCATAATCTACCTTTCACAGACCCATACTGTGTGGGGTCCAGAGTTTGGAGATTCCCTATGTCCTTATTTATAAGGTCCATAATGATGTGCTCCATAGCCTTACATATCAGACTCGTCAGGCTAATGGGGCAGTAGTTTCCAGGGTCTGTAGTCGCTCCCCCTTTGTGGAGTGGGATGACTGTTGCTGTGTGCCATTTGGTAGGAACAAATCCTGAAATGAGGCTGTGACTGAACAGGGTACTCAGGTGTGGTGACAGTTCACTTTGTAATTTATGTAGAACACAGCCAGGGATATTATCAGGTCACATGGAAGCTGTATTCTTGGCTTTGTAAAGTGCAGTTTTTACCTGTGTAGGCACGATAATAGGGACTTGGCATTCCTCAAGTATTGTGATAGGCCCTTTAGGGGGTGAAAAGGGGGTAAAGTTTGCACTGAGCCTGTCAGCCAATATGTTGGCAATATCAGTTGGTTCTGTACATGTATTGCCATTGTGCTGTAACTCAGAGCAGATCTGAGTATTGCCATGTAGATTCTTGACATAACTATAGAATGCCTTGTGGTTGTCT
The DNA here is from genome assembly GCF_019279795.1 of Protopterus annectens. Taxonomy (NCBI): domain Eukaryota; kingdom Metazoa; phylum Chordata; order Ceratodontiformes; family Protopteridae; genus Protopterus; species Protopterus annectens. Next base: position 406,548,407 of record NC_056740.1, on the reverse strand, counting down.
TTAGAATCTGCAGCAATTTTGTTTTCATAGCTAGCTTTAGAGGATTTGATGATGGATCTCAGTTTTTTGATGAGGCTAACAAAGAAATTTTTCCAGTATTGGGACTTCACCCTTGCTTTTTTTTTTTTTTTTTTTTTTTGTTTGGTTTGTTTATGGTTGGGGACCACCCACCAGATTGCTTTTTTTTTGGGAGAGCATCTTGGTTCTGTTTGGTATGGCCCGTTCCATGCACTTGAGTATGTGCTCATATACTGCATTGGTGTATGATTCAGCAGTCATGCACCTATTTTCTATTTGCATGGGTGTTGTGAAGTTAACCACTTCTATTTTTAGAAGCCCAAATCTGGCTTTGGAAACCTTTTTACAGTTTTCCTTTTAGGGGGGAGAGTGGTGGGTGTGGATATCCATGGTGATTAGCTAATAATCAGATCTGAACAGGGAGGAGTTGATTACTAGTGTAGAGCAACGGTTACCCATGTTAGTAATGACCAGGTCAAGGATGTTTCTACCCCTGGTAGGGGTAAGAATGAGTTGGTCCAGGGCACTGGAATTAATAAATTCCAGAAAACGTTGATCAAGTCTGTTGATACAAGAGTAATTTTCCCAGTTAATGGAGGGGTAGTTAAAGTCTTCCAGTATAAGAGTATTGGGTTGCACCCTAATATTTTCAAATGTGTTTAGGAATGTGGAGTGGGAGTCTTGGGACATGGTGGGGGATCTATAGCAGGCTACAACTTGGATTGTATTAGTTGTACCTGAAGTATCTCTGATGCGTTATATTGGGCTACTAGTCTGGAGGTGTGCATATCCTTTATGAATATGGAGACACCACCGCCTTCAGTGTTTTGGTCCAAGTTTAGGGGCTGAAAGGTGTGGTATGAATTATAGCCTGGTAGTGCAGGGGTGATCTCCAGAGCCTTGAACCAGGTCTTGGTCACTACACAGATGTCAGTGTTATCCAGTTTAAGGAGTGCTTCGAGCGAGTGCATTTTGAGATTTAGACTTTAGTGTTAAGTAGCATAACCACAGATTTAATTTGCTTGTAGCCGTTATGGTGGTAATTTTGTCTTTAGGACATCGTCTAAAAAAAGGCACCCTTGGCCAGTAAAACAAAATAGAGAAGAAACCACACAGTAGCACAGAACGAAATGATAAAGCACTTTTCATTTATTCCAATAAACAAACTTCTTCAGATCAAGAAAAACAAAAAGTCACAGCTTAAATACTCTCTGGGCTAATACTTACAAAGTCAATTAACTACTTAAAGTGAAAGCTGACTTACAAGACACGCCCTGTTTGCAAACACAACTAGATTAAAAACTGCTTTTAAAGTAAAAGCTAAAAATCCAAATAGTCAGACTAAAAGTGCAACTAGCATTGTCTATAAAAATGTGTAAATCTAGCCAACTACTAAGCTAGTGAGGCAAGGAAATAATAATAATTACAAGTGCATAAAAACTCCACTGGTGTTTGTAAAACTGAGTTAATACAAATACCTATGTCAGTGCACTAAACTGTGTATGTTGAAGCACATCAAGTGTGCTGAACATAATTGGTAATAAGTAAAGTATCAAGATAAAACTACAAATTCTCAGCAAAAAATACACATAAGGTCACTGAACCAAGGTGCTCAAAAGCATTAGAATAACTGCGTCATGCTAGTGTGGAAGGTAACCTGACACAGCCTACCTATTAAGGCTCCTAAGTTTAAGAACACTACTTAAAGAACAGTTCTCATTCAGACCTGGTGAACTGTATGCGTTGAGTCTAATTTGCCAAAACAGCTCTCGCTCTTCTAACTTAAGTGGGAGAGGAGCACCCCTGAAGTCCTGTGTGATCTGGTCAATAATCAAAAATTTAAACATATGGTTGGGATAAACTTGAAATGTGTTTTGCTAGTGCATTATCAAGTTTCTGCTTCCTGATCGCATAAGTATGTTCATAAATGCAGTCACGTAGGCGTTGTTCTGTTTTGCCCACGTAGAAAGCTGTACAGGTTTGGCACATAGCTAAGTAGATCACCATTCTTGAATTACAGTTAGCTCTTAGGTTCAACTTGTATTCGTAATCGTGAACTTTAAATCTATTGGATTCCAAGATGTATTGACAAAAATTACACGCCTGGCATTTAAACATGGCAGCTGTCATTGTTTTTTTAATATTATGTCATTCAAGGAGGGCTCGACATCTACTTTAACTGGTATGGCGGTACCGTTAGCTCCGAATGGAGATGTGCTTCAACCTTTGGCTGCAGTATCTAGTAACCTGCGGCCTTTCAGTGATGAGGCACGATTATTAGCGAGTGGAGTCATTGGGTCTGAGAATTTACAGTCTACAGACCAGTTCAACATTGACTGTGGGCAGAGGAGTATTTCAGCCCTGGAACTACCTATGGTTCTTAACCAGCAGCGTGACACATCTTCTAACTTTCGTTCGGAGTCTGTGAATCGCGTAAGCGACACAGGGGTTACCCGAATCCCGGACATTAACAACTGGTTGACTGACAACTTCACCTTTTCTACAGCATTAGATCAATTACCTTCAACGACTGGAGTGTACCAAGGTGAGCAGGTCAACATTTTTACTAATCTTAAAAACTTTGACAACATTTTAGTGAAATTAAAAAAGACCCAATTAGAGATATCGTACTTTCAAGAATGTTTGAAACTCAAGATAGTTCCCAAAGGCCTTCGCCACCATCAATACCCAACTGGTCTGGTAGTCAATTTACAGTTCCATAAGGACCTTCTTGTACTTTTTGATCAGCAAGGCTTTGAGTTACTTAACTTAATGATCAAACATTATGCAAAACTGGTTGAAGCTCTGAGCAGACAAGTGTCAGAACTCGATGAAACTATTAAATTGGACTCAGAGTTTGTTCGCTATAAATATGAATGCAACAGGATTTTTTCTAGTATTGAGCAGTACCTTGGTAAACTGAAAAACAATAAAACTAGGAAAATTGACAGAGACTTGAAGGCTTACAAGGATGAGACAGCTTTTCCTAAACCTCCATCAGCACAAGTTTGGAAGCCCCCAAAAAGGAATGTCAAACCCGTTCAACCCAATAATGGTGAATCATCTACAAATGTGAACTCTGCTCAGGCAGGTCGTCCTCTGGGTCCATCCGTTGATTGTTCTAATGCTCCATCTGACTCAGATTATGACCTATTAGATCACTCTTGTAACAACAACAATAAAAAAACTGGGCATTACAATCTTAGGTCCAACGACGTTAATTTTTTAGGGGCAAAGCCAAAACAACAGGCGGCTTTTTCCCACCAGAGGAACAAGCAGAAGCAGAGACAGTAGCGATCCATCAAGCCATCGCCAACAGTCCATTGAGAGACTGCCTCGAAGTTGACATTGTTACTACACCAGGGTTTACTGATGGGCAATGTGACCCTTGTTTAACAACTGAGACAAATACACATAACATGTCTGCTGTTTGTAATGAAAGTACTGCTAACACTCCTGTTATACTCATGAACAAACAAGGTGATTTTAATGTATACAACTTTTCTACTGCAAATATTACACCTGAACTAGTCGAGTTATTGTCTAAAGGGTACACTTATGTACCAGCTCAGAAAGCAGATCTGGTCAAATCAATTATAGACCTAAAATTATACGTTAGGAAGCTTAACTTGAACTTGCTGTTTGGAGGCTCTTACCCCCTTGACGACAATAATTTTAGGATTCCTGGTACCTACAAACCCCCACTCCATCCCCTTTTACAAATCTTTGAACTGGTTTGCGAATTAGACATTCGTCAAAACTTCAACAAAACACCATACCATTCAACATCGAGTGCTTATTTTAATAATAAAAAAGAAATGGAATGCCTTGACTGGATTAAATTTCAGAATATTAGATTCTGTAAACTGGACAAGGGAGGGGGTCTTGTTGTGTTTGATGAAGTTGACTATCAAGATAGGATGTTTAGCCTGTTGGACAGTCCTTCATATTCTACCAGCTCGTGTTCTGAAATAAATAAAGCGTACACCACAATCAAAGATCACATTGAGGAAATGTTCATCGAGGGTAGGGTAACACAACACACATACATTTACTTATCAACAACATACCCTCACTTTCCGTTCTTGTTTGGTATCCCTAAAATCCACAAGGATGTCCACAACCCACCCATGAGACCACTTGTAGATGGCCGTGGTTCTCCTACCTATCCATGTGCTAAAATCATTGACAACATTTTACAGAAATACTTGGTCAACTTTCCACAGATCTGCAAAGATTCTTGGTCGTTCCTTGGTAAAATTAACAAGTTAGATTTCAACGCAAGGTACAATTTTCTTACTATTGATGTTAAAGATTTGTACACCTGCATTCCCCAAGACATAGCAGTGGACTGGGTAGAACAAGTGCTTAGATCTAATGGTAGTAGTGGGAATGAGTTGGTTCTGGTTCATGAATTGTTGGACCTGGTCTTGTCTAACAATTTTTTACATTTGACAACAACTTTTATTTGCAAAAAACTGGAGTAGCCATGGGCTCCCCTTGTGGGGCCAGTGTTGCCAGTATAGTCATGGCACAATGGGAACACAATCACGTGTCCACTAACTGCCCATTTAAAGACCAGGTGATTTTTTACACCCATTACTTGGATGATATTTTATCCTCCTGGACGGTGACTTGCCCACGAGTGAAGCGTTAGTGGACTATTTTAATTCAACTACACAGTTTTTGAAATTCACTGCTAGTTTCCATACTGAAGCCATCCCGTACTTGGACATTTTACTTTCTAAAGACACTAGCTTTCACAAATATACAGCTAATATATATAGGAAAGTAACGTACTCCAACTCATTCCTGAATATATATAGGAAAGTAACGTACTCCAACTCATTCCTGAATATATATAGGAAAGTAGCATTACTCCAACTCATTCCTGAATATATATAGGAAAGTAACGTACTCCAACTCATTCCTGAATATATATAGGAAAGTAACGTACTCAACTCATTCCTGAATATATATAGGAAAGTAACGGCCTCCAACTCATTCCTGAATATATATAGGAAAGTAACGTGCTCCAACTCATTCCTGAATATATATAGGAAAGTAGCGTGCTCCAACTCATTCCTGAATATATATAGGAAAGTAGCATTACTCCAACTCATTCCTGAATATATATAGGAAAGTAACGTACTCCAACTCATTCCTGAATATATATAGGAAAGTAGCATCTCAACTCATTCCTGAATATATATAGGAAAGTAACGTGCTCCAACTCATTCCTGAATATATATAGGAAAGTAACGTGCTCCAACTCATTCCTGAATATATATAGGAAAGTAGCGCTCCAACTCATTCCTGAATATATATAGGAAAGTAGCGTACTCAACTCATTCCTGAATATATATAGGAAAGTAACGACTCCAACTCATTCCTGAATATATATAGGAAAGTAACGTGACCAACTCATTCCTGAATATATATAGGAAAGTAACGTGCTCCAACTCATTCCTGAATATATATAGGAAAGTAACGCTCCAACTCATTCCTGAATATATATAGGAAAGTAACGTACTCCAACTCATTCCTGAATATATATATAGGAAAGTAACGTACTCCAACTCATTCCTGAATATATATATAGGAAAGTAACGTACTCCAACTCATTCCTGAATATATATATAGGAAAGTAGCATACTCCAACTCATTCCTGAATATATATATAGGAAAGTAACGTACTCCAACTCATTCCTGAATATATATAGGAAAGTAACGTACTCCAACTCATTCCTGAATATATATAGGAAAGTAACGTACTCCAACTCATTCCTGAATATATATAGGAAAGTAACGCTCAACTCATTCCTGAATATATATAGGAAAGTAACGTACTCCAACTCATTCCTGAATATATATAGGAAAGTAACGTGCTCAACTCATTCCTGAATATATATAGGAAAGTAACGTACTCCAACTCATTCCTGAATATATATAGGAAAGTAACGTACTCCAACTCATTCCTGAATATATATAGGAAAGTAGCATCCAACTCATTCCTGAATATATATAGGAAAGTAGCATTACTCCAACTCATTCCTGAATATATATAGGAAAGTAGCGTGCTCAACTCATTCCTGAATATATATAGGAAAGTAGCGCTCCAACTCATTCCTGAATATATATAGGAAAGTAGCATTACTCAACTCATTCCTGAATATATATAGGAAAGTAGCGTACTCCAACTCATTCCTGAATATATATAGGAAAGTAGCATTACTCCAACTCATTCCTGAATATATATAGGAAAGTAACGTAGTCCAACTCATTCCTGAATATATATAGGAAAGTAACGTAGTCCAACTCATTCCTGAATATATATAGGAAAGTAACGTAGTCCAACTCATTCCTGAATATATATAGGAAAGTAACGTAGTCCAACTCATTCCTGAATATATATAGGAAAGTAACGTAGTCCAACTCATTCCTGAATATATATAGGAAAGTAACGTAGTCCAACTCATTCCTGAATATATATAGGAAAGTAACGTACTCCAACTCATTCCTGAATATATATAGGAAAGTAACGTACTCCAACTCATTCCTGAATATATATAGGAAAGTAGCGTGCTCCAACTCATTCCTGAATATATATAGGAAAGTAACTTACTCCAACTCATTCCTGAATATATATAGGAAAGTAGCGTACTCCAACTGATTCCTGAAAATAAATAGGAAAGATACGAACTCGAAGACATTCCTGAATATATATAGGAAAGTAACATGCTACAACTCATTCCTGAATATATATAGGAAAGTAGCGTACTCCAACTCATTCCTGAATATATATAGGAAAGTAGCGTACTCCAACTCATTCCTGAATATATATAGGAAAGTAACGTACTCCAACTCATTCCTGAATATATATAGGAAAGTAGCGTGCTCCAACTCATTCCTGAATATATATAGGAAAGTAACGTACTCCAACTCATTCCTGAATATATATAGGAAAGTAGCATTACTCCAACTCATTCCTGAATATATATAGGAAAGTAACGCTCCAACTCATTCCTGAATATATATAGGAAAGTAGCGTACTCAACTCATTCCTGAATATATATAGGAAAGTAGCATTACTCCAACTCATTCCTGAATATATATAGGAAAGTAACGTACTCCAACTCATTCCTGAATATATATAGGAAAGTAACGTACTCCAACTCATTCCTGAATATATATATAGGAAAGTAACGTGCTCCAACTCATTCCTGAATATATATAGGAAAGTAGCATTACTCCAACTCATTCCTGAATATATATAGGAAAGTAACGTACTCCAACTCATTCCTGAATATATATATAGGAAAGTAACGTACTCCAACTCATTCCTGAATATATATATAGGAAAGTAACGTACTCCAACTCATTCCTGAATATATATATAGGAAAGTAACGTACTCCAACTCATTCCTGAATATATATATAGGAAAGTAACGTACTCCAACTCATTCCTGAATATATATATAGGAAAGTAACGTACTCCAACTCATTCCTGAATATATATAGGAAAGTAACGTACTCAACTCATTCCTGAATATATATATAGGAAAGTAAGCTACTCCAAGTCATTCCTGGGTATATATATAGGAAAGTAACGTACTCCAACTCATTCCTGAATATATATAGGAAAGTAACTCAACTCATTCCTGAATATATATATAGGAAAGTAACGTACTCCAACTCATTCCTGAATATATATAGGAAAGTAACGTACTCCAACTCATTCCTGAATATATATAGGAAAGTAACGTACTCCAACTCATTCCTGAATATATATAGGAAAGTAACGTACTCCAACTCATTCCTGAATATATATAGGAAAGTAACGTACTCTAACACATTCCTGAATATATATATAGGAAAGTAGCGTTACTCCAACTCATTCCTGAATATATATATAGGAAAGTAACGTACTCCAACTCATTCCTGAATATATATATAGGAAAGTAACGTACTCCAACTCATTCCTGAATATATATATAGGAAAGTAACGTACTCCAACTCATTCCTGAATATATATAGGAAAGTAGCGTGCTCCAACTCATTCCTGAATATATATATAGGAAAGTAGCGTGCTCCAACTCATTCCTGAATATATATATAGGAAAGTAGCGTGCTCCAACTCATTCCTGAATATATATAGGAAAGTAGCGTACTCAACTCATTCCTGAATATATATAGGAAAGTAGCGTACTCCAACTCATTCCTGAATATATATAGGAAAGTAGCATTACTCCAACTCATTCCTGAATATATATATAGGAAAGTAGCGTGCTCCAACTCATTCCTGAATATATATATAGGAAAGTAGCGTACTCCAACTCATTCCTGAATATATATATAGGAAAGTAGCGCTCAACTCATTCCTGAATATATATAGGAAAGTAGCGTGCTCCAACTCATTCCTGAATATATATATAGGAAAGTAGCGTGCTCCAACTCATTCCTGAATATATATAGGAAAGTAGCGTACTCCAACTCATTCCTGAATATATATATAGGAAAGTAGCGTACTCCAACTCATTCCTGAATATATATATAGGAAAGTAGCGCTCCAACTCATTCCTGAATATATATATAAAGTAGCGTGCTCCAACTCATTCCTGAATATATATAGGAAAGTAGCGTACTCCAACTCATTCCTGAATATATATATAGGGAAGTAACGTACTCCAACTCATTCCTGAATATATATATAGGAAAGTAGCGTACTCCAACTCATTCCTGAATATATATATAGGAAAGTAGCATTACTCCAACTCATTCCTGAATATATATAGGAAAGTAACGTGCTCCAACTCATTCCTGAATATATATATAAAGTAACGTACTCCAACTCATTCCTGAATATATATAGGAAAGTAGCACTCCAACTCATTCCTGAATATATATAGGAAAGTAGCGTACTCCAACTCATTCCTGAATATATATAGGAAAGTAACGTGCTCCAACTCATTCCTGAATATATATATAGGAAAGTAGCATTACTCCAACTCATTCCTGAATATATATAGGAAAGTAGCTCTCAACTCATTCCTGAATATATATAGGAAAGTAGCGTACTCCAACTCATTCCTGAATATATATAGGAAAGTAACATAATACAACGCATTCCTGAAAATATATGTAAAATAACGTACTCCAACGCATTCCTGGGTATATATAGGAAAGTAGCGTACTCCAACTCATTCCTGAATATATATAGGAAAGTAGCGTACTCCAACTCATTCCTGAATATATATAGGAAAGTAGCGTACTCCAACTCATTCCTGAATATATATAGGAAAGTAGCGTGCTCAACTCATTCCTGAATATATATAGGAAAGTAGCGTGCTCAACTCATTCCTGAATATATATAGGAAAGTAGCGTGCTCCAACTCATTCCTGAATATATATAGGAAAGTAGCATCTCAACTCATTCCTGAATATATATAGGAAAGTAGCATTACTCCAACTCATTCCTGAATATATATAGGAAAGTAACGTACTCAACTCATTCCTGAATATATATAGGAAAGTAGCGTACTCCAACTCATTCCTGAATATATATAGGAAAGTAGCATTACTCCAACTCATTCCTGAATATATATAGGAAAGTAGCATTACTCCAACTCATTCCTGAATATATATAGGAAAGTAGCGTGCTCAACTCATTCCTGAATATATATAGGAAAGTAGCGTGCTCCAACTCATTCCTGAATATATATAGGAAAGTAGCGTGCTCCAACTCATTCCTGAATATATATAGGAAAGTAACGCACTCCAACTCATTCCTGAATATATATAGGAAAGTAGCGTGCTCCAACTCATTCCTGAATATATATAGGAAAGTAGCGTGCTCCAACTCATTCCTGAATATATATAGGAAAGTAGCGTACTCAACTCATTCCTGAATATATATAGGAAAGTAGCGTGCTCCAACTCATTCCTGAATATATATAGGAAAGTAGCACTCCAACTCATTCCTGAATATATATAGGAAAGTAGCATTACTCCAACTCATTCCTGAATATATATAGGAAAGTAACGTGCTCCAACTCATTCCTGAATATATATAGGAAAGTAACGTACTCCAACTCATTCCTGAATATATATAGGAAAGTAGCGTGCTCCAACTCATTCCTGAATATATATAGGAAAGTAGCGCTCCAACTCATTCCTGAATATATATAGGAAAGTAACTCCAACTCATTCCTGAATATATATAGGAAAGTAGCGTACTCCAACTCATTCCTGAATATATATAGGAAAGTAGCGTACTCCAACTCATTCCTGAATATATATAGGAAAGTAGCGTGCTCAACTCATTCCTGAATATATATAGGAAAGTAGCGTGCTCCAACTCATTCCTGAATATATATAGGAAAGTAGCGTGCTCCAACTCATTCCTGAATATATATAGGAAAGTAGCGTACTCCAACTCATTCCTGAATATATATAGGAAAGTAGCGTGCTCCAACTCATTCCTGAATATATATAGGAAAGTAACGTACTCAACTCATTCCTGAATATATATAGGAAAGTAACGTGCTCCAACTCATTCCTGAATATATATAGGAAAGTAACGTACTCAACTCATTCCTGAATATATATAGGAAAGTAGCGTGCTCCAACTCATTCCTGAATATATATAGGAAAGTAGCGCTCCAACTCATTCCTGAATATATATAGGAAAGTATTGCTCCAACTCATTCCTGAATATATATAGGAAAGTAGCGTGCTCCAACTCATTCCTGAATATATATAGGAAAGTAGTTACTCCAACTCATTCCTGAATATATATAGGAAAGTAACGTGCTCCAACTCATTCCTGAATATATATAGGAAAGTAACGCACTCCATCTCATTCCTGTATATATATAGGAAAGTACCGTACTCCAACTCATTCCTGAATATATATAGGAAAGTAACGTACTCCAACTCATTCCTGAATATATATAGCACAGTAGCGTACTTCAACCCATTCCTGAATATATATATAGGAAAGTAGCGTTACTCCAACTCATTCCTGAATATATATAGGAAAGTAACGTGCTCCAACTCATTCCTGAATGTATATAGGGAAGTAGCGTACTCCAACTCATTCCTGAATATATGTAGGAAAGTAACGTACTCCGACTCATCCCTGAATATATATAGGAAAGTAGCGTGCTCCAGCTCGTTCCGGAATATGCATAGGAAAGTAACGTACTCGAACTCATTGCTGAAGATATATAGGAAAGTAGCGTAGTCCAACTCATGCCTGAATATATATAGGAAAGTAACGTACTCCAACTCATTCCTGAATATATATATAGGAAAGTAGCGTGCTCAACTCATTCCTGAATATATATAGGAAAGTAACGCTCCAACTCATTCCTGAATATATATAGGAAAGTAGCGTGCTCCAACTCATTCCTGAATATATATAGGAAAGTAGCGCTCCAACTCATTCCTGAATATATATAGGAAAGTAACGTACTCCAACTCATTCCTGAATATATATAGGAAAGTAGCGTGCTCCAACTCATTCCTGAATATATATAGGAAAGTAACGTGCTCAACTCATTCCTGAATATATATAGGAAAGTAGCATTACTCCAACTCATTCCTGAATATATATAGGAAAGTAGCATTACTCAACTCATTCCTGCATATATATAGGAAAGTAACGTACTCCAACTCATTCCTGAATATATATAGGAAAGTAGCGTGCTCCAACTCATTCCTGAATATATATAGGAAAGTAGCGTGCTCAACTCATTCCTGAATATATATAGGAAAGTAGCGTGCTCCAACTCATTCCTGAATATATATAGGAAAGTAACGCACTCCAACTCATTCCTGAATATATATAGGAAAGTAACGTGCTCCAACTCATTCCTGAATATATATAGGAAAGTAGCGTACTCCAACTCATTCCTGAATATATATAGGAAAGTAGCGTGCTCCAACTCATTCCTGAATATATATAGGAAAGTAACGCACTCCAACTCATTCCTGAATATATATAGGAAAGTAACGTGCTCCAACTCATTCCTGAATATATATAGGAAAGTAGCACTCCAACTCATTCCTGAATATATATAGGAAAGTAACGTGCTCCAACTCATTCCTGAATATATATAGGAAAGTAACGTGCTCCAACTCATTCCTGAATATATATAGGAAAGTAGCGCACTCCAACTCATTCCTGAATATATATAGGAAAGTAGCGTACTCCAACTCATTCCTGAATATATATAGGAAAGTAGCGTGCTCAACTCATTCCTGAATATATATAGGAAAGTAGCGTACTCCAACTCATTCCTGAATATATATAGGAAAGTAGCGTGCTCAACTCATTCCTGAATATATATAGGAAAGTAGCGTGCTCCAACTCATTCCTGAATATATATAGGAAAGTAACGTGCTCCAACTCATTCCTGAATATATATAGGAAAGTAGCGTGCTCCAACTCATTCCTGAATATATATAGGAAAGTAGCGTGCTCCAACTCATTCCTGAATATATATAGGAAAGTAGCGTACTCCAACTCATTCCTGAATATATATAGGAAAGTAACGCATACTCAACTCATTCCTGAATATATATAGGAAAGTAACGTGCTCAACTCATTCCTGAATATATATAGGAAAGTAACGTACTCAACTCATTCCTGAATATATATAGGAAAGTAACGTGCTCCAACTCATTCCTGAATATATATAGGAAAGTAGCGTGCTCAACTCATTCCTGAATATATACAGGAAAGTAACGTACTCCAACTCATTCCTGCACTACACAAGTTGTCATCCTTTTCATCAGAAGCGGGCGATGGTCAAAGGTCAGCTAGTGAGGGCAGCCCGCATTATCACATTGGATAGTGATTTTGCCAATGAATGTGGACACCTAAGGAATATGTTTTTAAACCGGGGTTACCCACATGAAATGTTAGACACTATTATAGAAGAAGTGTTGTCTAAGCGTCAGTGCCATTTTTATAAACCAATCTTGAATAGAGAATTGGTTCTTATGAATGACACTGAATCCTCGAACACAGACTTAGTAAATGTCCACACAAGTAGGCATCCTTCTGAATGTTTTGGTGTCACATTCATAACAACATACAGTCTCAATAGTAGTGACTGTGTTCAGGCACTACGTAAAAATTGGGACTTACTCAAAAAGGACAACACAGTACACCAAAAACTTGGTAATCACCCATTGGTTGTTTATAGAAAGGCAAAAAACCTCAAAGCCCTCCTCGAACGACATAATATTAAAAAAACAATGACAGCAGGCATGTTTAAATGCCAGGCATGTAATTTTTGTCAATACATCTTGGAATCCAATAGATTTAAAGTTCACGATTACGAATACAAGTTGAACCTAAGAGCTAACTGTAATTCAAGAATGGTGATCTACTTAGCTATGTGCCAAACCTGTACAGCTTTCTACGTGGGCAAAACAGAATGACGCCTACGTGACTGCATTTATGAACATACTTATGCGATCAGGAAGCAGAAACTTGATAATGCACTAGCAAAACACATTTCAGTTTATCCAAACCATATGTTTAAATTTTTGATTATTGACCAGATCACACAGGACTTCAGGGGTGCTCCTCTCCCACTTAAGTTAGAAGAGCGAGAGCTGTTTTGGCAAATTAGACTCAACGCATACAGTTCACCAGGTCTGAATGAGAACTGTTCTTTAAGTAGTGTTCTTAAACTTAGGAGCCTTAATAGGTAGGCTGTGTCAGGTTACCTTCCACACTAGCACGACACAGTTATTCTAATGCTCTTGAGCACCTTGGTTCAGTGACTTTATGTGTATTTTTTGCTGAGTATTTTTTGCTGAGAATTTGTAGTTTTATCTTGATACTTTACTCATTACCAATTATGTTCAGCACACGATGTGCTTCAACATACACAGTTTAGTGCACTAACATAGGTATTTGTATTAACTCAGTTTTACAAACACCAGCGGAGTTTTTATGCACTTGTAATTATTATTTCTTTGCCTCACTAGCTTAGTAGTAGGCTAGATTTACACATTTTTTATAGACAATGCTAGTTGTACTTTTAGTCTGACTATTTGGATTTTTAGCTTTTACTTTAAAAGCAGTTTTTAATCTAGTTGTGTTTGCAAATAGGGCGTGTCTTGTAAGTCAGCTTTCACTTTAAGTAGTTAATTGACTTTGTAAGTATTAGCCCAGAGAGTATTTAAGCTGTGACTTTTTGTTTTTCTTGATCTGAAGAAGTTTGTTTATTGGAATAAACGAAAAGCGCTTTATCATTTCGTTCTGTGCTACTGTATAGTTTCTTCTCTATTTTGTTTTTCAGTAGTCTGTTTTGCCTGTTCAGTTTATACCCTTGGCCAGTATCCGTAATCTCTGGGGTGACAGGTGCAGGGTGTATGCATACTTTAAACTGGTGTACTGCAAATGCAGCTTGTGTGATTGGCTGACTATGATACATTCCTCCTGCTAGGTGAATCATTGGGGGTTTGAATGGGCCAGTGTCAGTGAAACAGGGCTTATCAGTCTCTTTTACTTGATTGGCTTTCCCAGGATATTTCTCTTTTTTTTTTTTTTTTTTTTTTTTAATTTCTTCCACTGCTAAGCTCAACAACACTCCACACAAACCCATGGCTGTAGTATAAATATTTCTCAACAGTTTGTACCCTCCCCTGTACATGGTTACACAGCATTTCTTTAACAAGCTAAAACATGCACAGCAGGGTTAAGCAGAGTTTAGCAGCCTCAGACACAATCCCCTGCTTAGCTGTGTTTAGCTGACTGCAAGCAGGTGCTGCTCAGCTCCAATCTGCTTACATATGGTGTGATACACCTCCTGTTCATGTCATCTATCTGTTCTGCCTACACTAACATGGTTCAACCCCTACCATGGTTAGTATCTATGGACAAGGTGACCACTTTTTGCTATTCAATAAACGTGGCTCATTTACGTGCACCTAATTGTGTATACCCTGGATACTGCACTATACCAGGGCCTATCACCCTAGCTACCATTATAAGCTGCCATTGTATGACTCTGCATGCTGGCCACTATAATGCAATACCTTTGTATAGCTTTAAATTTAATATTCTACGCTTTTTATTTATTTTTTATTTTGCAAATTGCATGTTTGTGTGTCGCTGTGTGCCACTTAAACGTGGCATATGTATTAAAAAATAAGTTTAATTTTTCATATAGTGCATTACTTTTTTAACTCAATGGCCATAGTTTTGGCTATTTGCATGCCTACTTGACAATGTAC